>NW_027494472.1:0-293615 GCF_021521415.1 Bidens hawaiensis | reverse complement strand
GCTAGTATGTCATGATTCAAGTCGGGTCATACCCAATAACAAGCTAGACAAACACCAATAATATTTGTTTATATATGATATGATCATAACAAATGAATATTAACACTTGAGTTATTTGGAAAGGGGTTTCCAAATAAAATGTACTTGTGAAATAAATCATATGGGTGATTTATACTTTGAGAGAAAGCATGTTACCTACAATGTGTTATTGTTGTGTATGACACAATATAAGTGTGTATAACACAAAGCATTGTGTATGACACAATGCAAGGTACATATATATTTGGAAAGTATGAAAATAATAAAACAAGAATGGAAGGAGGGTGGCCGCCCCCCCCCCCCCTCTCTCCTTTTGCTTATTTTATTATTATCTTTCAACTAGTGGAGACATGCAATGCTTTTGATTGGTGCCTTGGGTGGTGCCATAATTTTGAAAGACTACTTGGTTCTTTCATTCATTTTTCTCATAACAACACACATAAAACACAAGAATACTTGAGAAAAAAACTCTCTCTACTCCTCTCTTCTTCTCTTGAAGGGCCAAGAGTAAGAACAAGTACACTAGAGGAAATATCCTCTACACCCATTCTTCTCTTCCTCTCTTTGGACGGCCAAGGAAAAAGGAACCAAAGAGAAGATACAAGTGTGGAAATCGTAGCTACAAGTGGTGTTTGTTGGAATGCTTGGGGTATGCTAGCTTGAGGAGCTTCATATTCAAGTTCTTGCCTTCTTCATCATCATCTCCATCCTCTTCCTTGGATTTGAAAGGTAGCTTTAACATGCATGTACTTATAGTGACATGCATGTGTTTGATAGTGTGTATTTCGTATTTGGATCCGGGTTTGGGTTTCGCATGTGTAAAATAGGTTTTATACATATCAAATTAACAAAATTTAAAACTAATTTCCGCTGCGTTTTTGGTAAAATAGGGATTTTATCACTTTGATAATCTTGTTAAAACCCAACATAAACATACCTTGAAGATTGGATGGATTAGGACTTGAATGGACAAAAGGTGAAATAGGTGCATAGGGGTTTTTTTTGTTGTGTATGTATGTGTGCCAATGATTGGGAAATTGATGGTGGAATGATAAGGATTAGGGTTTTAATAGGCAAATCCCAAAGGCTTTTGGCCCATAATCTCACCCAAGTCCATTAACCCCTCTTACTCTTATCCATAATCGATATATTATCTAATTAATTTAACGACTTCTCATGGCACGATAATTAAAATAACTTGTAACACTTTATTTATTATTTATTATTTATTGGAATTAGGGCGTTACAAAGAACACGAACAGAACCAGCACAGACCTTTTCTCTAACAAAATGAATATCGATTTCCATATGTTTGGTGCGTTGGTGTTGGACGGGATTACCGGATAAATAAACAGCAGAGACGTTATCACAATAAACAATAGTCGCTTGACGAACTGGGACATACAGTTCTAGCAGTAGGTTATGTATCCAACTTGTTTCTGCGACAACATTGGAAACACCCCGGTACTCAGCCTTGGCACTAGATCTGTAAATGGTAGGTTGGCATTTTGAAAAACAAGAGATGAGGTTGGTACCGAGAAAAACACAATAACCCGACGTAGAGCGTCGTGAGTCAGGGCATCCTCGCCAATCAGCATCAGCGTACATAGTGAGTGAAACATATTTAAAAGGGAGGATATGAATGCCATGATCGATGGTGCCTCAAAGATAAAGAAGAACCCAACGTAAGAAGTGAAGTGAGGTTCCCTTGGGGCATGCATAAACAAACAGATTTGCTGGACCGCATATGGGATGTCAGGTCTAGTGAATGTAAGATACTACAAAGTGTCACACCCCGACCAAAGGCGGCAGAACATGCCGGGCATAACGTGTTGATTGGACAGTAGCTCAAAAGACACTAATTAAAGTGACAATAATTATTTAATTCATTAACATCAAAACAAGTACACAATTTCAAATAATCAAATCAAATACATATTTTGAATAAATATCCTAAGGCCAACTAACTATCTTCGATTTTGATTACATCAAATACTTGAACATGTAGCATGCATAAAAATAGAGTTTGTCAATATGAATATTGGTGAGAATACATAAGTTTGAGTGTAGATATATATAGATAAAATCAAAATTCATATGTTAATGATAAGCATTACAATTCATATGAAAATATAAACAACTAAATATATGTGGAACCATTCTTATTGATACAAAATCAATGTACTTGGGTAAATGTATGATCATACAATATAAGAATAGATGAGGATGAGATACCAACCACCAAACATAAAATAAACATTTAAGCACATAGAATATAATCATAGAGCATGCAATAATCACACATAAACATATATTGAATTGTCTTTTGAATAGATGTGATAATAAAACATGAGTAAAAGTGAATAAGGTACATGCTACCCCCAAAATATAAAAGATGGAAAAAAAGGGGTATGTAAACTCACCTTAACGAGTGGATTAACGAAAACGAGATGATGATATAAATTAACATAAGAACGGTCGAGTTCCTCGGGATACGCCAACAAAAGTTCCTAGTTGTTAAAGATAATATTCATTAATTATAACGAAATATTAACAAGACTTATAACGAAATTGGGATTTGATTGGGCTTTAAGTACCAAAAATATCATTGGTTTAATTGTCGTAAATTTGTAAAAAAAATACACTAAGGGTATAAACCATAAATTAATATGACAAGACATAATGGTTACAAATCGGTTTAAAAGTATTTTAGAGTCTATATGGTTTAAATCAGTTGCTTAGTGATCTGAGCGGTCATTCGACGGTTTGAGTTTCTAGCATGGCAACGAGGAAATCGGGAAGACACGCTGCGAAGCGGGAAAACATCCATGAGACGTGGAAACATAAATATGAATTTTGAATTACGTAAATTATTTTGATAGTAAAATCCATATGGTGCTAGATTGTCGTTGGAGTATCTATGAACCACCATGGGTTTTCGTATTCCAATAGCAATCAAGTCAATCTTAAGAGAAAAAAAATACTTTTTCATAAACAAGTTTAAAATTGAAATATCCAGTACCCACTTAATATGAACAAGGAAATCGAATTTAAAATCGAATGGTCATGTATCACCATGACTTTTCGATTTTTCAATAGAAACCATAATATAAACATTGAATCTTGGAATCACACGTTGCATGAACCACCATAACTTGTATGCAATTATAAGAGTAGAAGTGCAACCATTTTCTATTCACAAAGGAAAGTGGTCACATTTAACGACTAAAAGTGATGGTTCGTATGACGTTTGGTGTGGTATGTATTGGCCTAATAAGTTCCCCTTTCCGAACCCTCCAGGTAAGCAACCAGGTCCTGTGTCTGATTAGGATTTATACGCATTGCTTATCCTTAGGTTTATAAACCTTGGTGTTAAGGGTTCGAAAAATAAGTGTGTCCCCCTTCCGGTTACTACATACCCTTCACGTAAAACCATCTTTAAGGTGAATGAAATATCGAAATATCAAAACATGAATTTACTTAAACATCACAAATTTCATTGAAAAACCAAAAGATTATAAAATTGATTAGGCATAAGCCTTAGAGTTGTGTGTGAATATGTGTATATGCGATGTTATAAAATATCATAGCTTTATTGAAGCATATGAATAAAAAATATGCGGGCACGTAGCACATAGGGTATACATATAGTTGGGGGCCCTAAAAATAAACTATAACTATAATAGGTCGTTATATCTAACCACCTATATTATGTTTTTGCTACTTATACTTAATGAATTTCTCTAATTTGAGAGATATGTCTCGTGAGTAAATCGAATGAGAAACTACCTGAATTGGGGCGTTTCAACAATCTTTACAATTTCCTCCAAAACCACATTTTTGATCTTGTAAAATTGTGTTATTATACCAACTGGCCGTAAATAATATACATTTTGGTCACAAATCAAGTTGTTGATTGAATTGATATTAATCAACCATGCTGTCAAACTCATTTGAATAATTGTTGCTCAAAACCAATTAAGTAAATGAGTCGAGTTAACTCAGGTCATTTAAATTTCGAGTTGAGGGGAGCCCACACGTTTGCCTCGCTCATTACCTCGTTCGTTTGGCTCGCTCGAGTAAGTAAACCATTAAGATGGCCACTTTAACAGACGAAAACAAAACAACTTTCAATACAACCTAACAACTTTACCTGAGGTTGTTATCTTCGGATCTCGTATAGTTTAAGTGCTTCCCCAGACAAACTTCAGATCCCGTTTATATTACAATATGATTGGTTCTTGGATCTTAAGAATACAATTAAACGGGCCTGATTTGTTTGCTCCTATGTGGATGAACATAAACCGCATAAGACCTACAATATACGAATTAATCCCACCAGGTTGCCTACAATAGTCGGGTGTGACCCACCGAAGTAGAAGTAGAAGTAGGGTAGGGGTGGCATGAAGAGGAAAAAGAAAAGAGAAAGCCTAATAACATAACAGAGCCAAATCCACAATCATAATTATAATCATGTTGATTACAAAATCATCCTCTTTCACTTGGGTATAGATATATAGATGTTTTAATTTAATTTAATTTAATTTGGATCTGAAATAATAATAATAGTAATGGAGGAAAGCCGATTGTGTTCATGGAGTGTCTTCCGATCCGTATTCGCCATCTTCCAATGGTGGACTTTCAATGTCGCCGTCATCATCATCAACAAATGGATCTTTCAGGTTTCTTTTCTTTTTTTATTTATTTATATTTCTAGGGTTGTATGAGTATTAGACTGAAATAGGCCATACAGCCCAGCCCTTATCTTGTAAATCTTTGTTCACTTTCAGAAACTTGATTTTAAGTTCCCTCTGACTGTGTCATGTGTCCACTTTATCTGCTCCTCAATTGGTGCCTATGTGATGATCAAAGTGCTAAAAGTCAAACCGCTTATATCCGTCGAACCTGAAGATCGATGGAGAAGAATCTTTCCAATGTCGTTCGTGTTTTGTATCAACATAGTTTTGGGAAATGTCAGCTTACGCTACATCCCTGTTTCGTTTATGCAAACTATCAAGTCGTTTACGCCTGCAACGACAGGTTAGATGAATAATGAAACGCACAAATATTATTATATTCAAGCAGGTGTTTGATGCTAAATCATTTGGAACAGTCATTTTGCAGTGGGTGGTGTGGAGAAAGTACTTCGATTGGAGGATTTGGGCTTCTCTTGTTCCGATTGTCGGTGGGATTCTTCTTACTTCTGTTACAGAACTTAGTTTTAATGTGTTCGGGTTTTGTGCTGCTTTGTTCGGCTGTCTTGCCACGTCAACAAAAACGATTCTTGCAGAGTCTTTGCTTCATGGTTATAAGTTTGACAGGTATTCTTTATACTTCACTGTTTACCCCTTCAATAACCATTTTTACTTATGCTTATGGCTTGATATTTACATGTGTTTATCTGGTTCTTGTGGTGCTTTGCTTAAAATTGGTTTCCTTGAACACCCTATTCACATATTTAATTATATGCGTAGTTGCATATATACATACAAACTTGCATAAGCATACATATGTATATGTGTGTGTCAGACTTATCTTAACGTTTCATCAAATCCAACAAAAATGGGATCCGTCTAATTCTTCATTTTGTTGGTTATGCTTTCTTGTGACTGACTAATGGTTTTGCGTAATTCCTGTTGACTTCTAAATTCGGAAAGACCATGCAACTTGTGAAAAAATGAAAGTACAAAAATGTAAAGTTAGATTATTCTTAAAAGGTGAGACCATTTATTGATATATGGTTTTAATTTGTAATGCCATTTGTCTACGGACTAAGATCACATGTATGCTCATCATCTATATCTATATATATACAAAGCATGCGTGATTTGGGAAAATATGATATTTTACAACTTTTACAATTTGAGGATTCTGCTTGGTGCAAATTTCATGTACAAATAACGTTACTTTCAGTACATTTTCTACCTAGGATATACTTATAAAATCAATTATTAAGGCCATGCATTATAAGTTTAAATCAAATAAGGGCCCAGTTAACATAAAAGACTGATTAATGTTGAAACATTATTTGATTATAAACTTACTCTCCTCATGATTTTCAAAAGTAAGTTCTTTAACATAATGGCTGATTAAAGTTGAAACATTATATCTTTGGAGTCGATAGTTATTATGATTTATGCCTAATGCTGATGTTCTATTTTGACAGCATAAACACGGTATACTATATGGCACCATTTGCAACTATGATATTAGCAGTCCCCGCACTTCTTCTAGAAGGAACCGGAGTTTTACAGTGGATTCAGACATATCCCAATCCTATGTCGGCCTTCATAATCATTATTGGCTCAGGAGTAACCGCCTTTTGCCTGAACTTCTCCATATTCTATGTCATTCATTCAACAACCGCTGTCACTTTCAATGTTGCTGGAAATCTTAAGGTATTCATTTACCAAATCCTCTTAATCCACTTTACATCTTTTAGTGTTGGTCAAACGGGTTGGGTTGACCCAAATGGCCAAAACGCCTTTTGTTTGTAAAAATAAGAATATAAATGTGTTCATTATGATTACCAACATTAATATAGTTTTTTTAAATAAAATGATTTTAGAGGTTTACGCGGTTTTAAAGTTGACCTGTTTGATCTGTTGGAACTAAAGATGATTTGTTGTCTGTAAAGGTGGCATTTGCGGTTGCATTTTCATGGATGATATTTAAGAACCCGATTTCTCCAATGAACGCGTTTGGGGTGTGCGATAACACTTGCGGGATGCACGTTTTACGGGTATGTTAGACACAGGCTTGCTAACCAACTACCGGGAACTCCTCGTACTCCGCGGACCCCACGTTCTCGCTTGGAGATGACTCCACTTGTAAACGATAAAATAGATGATAAAGTTTAGTTTTGTTATGTTATCGGTGTTTAGAAATACATCATCATTTACTGTTGAGTTATGATGCAGTTTTTAGAGATTATTTGAGCCTTTTGAGAACATGGTACACCTTATAGCGCTTTTGCCTAAAGACTTGATATCTGATTAGTATGTGTTTAGCAGAATGATATGATATAATTTTGGCATCTATTAATCTCATTTTCGTGTTACTGTTTACTGACTCGATATTCTATGAACAATGCCTGAATTCAGACGCTGAACATATGTGTTGTGTTCGTATGTGGAAAGCATGGGAATCTTTGTTCCGGTTGAAACATGAGAAGAAATGATCAGCATTGCAAAGTATGGGTATGAATCGTGTTGGGTTGACGAATCATTCTGGAAAAGGCCCGTGTATTCTTTTGTGGCAAAGACTAACCTGCGTACAGTTAAATTCATGTAAACATGACATGTTTAACTCATTTTGTCTAAACCGAGTCAAACAATTTAGTGGGCTATAATCAACTTTTTAAGCGTAAACAGGTTATATAGGCGGTTAAACAAGGTTGTGATTGGTTGACAAGTTGATAATTGGATGGCGGTCGACTTGTTTAATTTTATTGGTTAAACATGCATGTTTATTATGGTTATTTTTTTATATAACATAATATAGTATTTAATTATTTTTATCTTAATCTTATATATAATAATATTTATTTTGTAAATTTATGTTTATTATGTTATGTATGTTTGAAACTCAGCTCAGGGTAGTTTATTAACACAATTTTAGACTCGGGCCCTGACTCAAGCTCTCTTAAGCTCGACTCAATTCCAACTTTTAGCAAGCCAATCTCGAGTAGTTGATGAACGGATGGGCTTCTTTATACCCAGCACGCCATTGTTTATAATTTGTGTTTGGTGTTTTTGATTGCGTCAAAAATTGTTTTGGACCTACAGTCCTAGAGGTGCACAAATCGGGTTTTTCAAATACCCGGGTTCTGGTATGGAACCGGGTTCGGGTAAGACCAGGTATTGAAAAATCGGGTATTTGTAATACCCTGGTCGGGTTCAGGTCCGGGTATTGTCTCTAAAAACTGTACCCTATACATCGGGTTCGGGTCGGGTATAGAACCGGGTTCAGGTCCGGGTAATGAAAAACATGCGTTTTGTTTTTTTTTTTTTTGGGTTTTTTTCCGGGTAAAGATTGGATTTTTTAAGGGGTTACAATTTTAGGGGTATTTTTCGGTATTTTTCATGTATTTTTCTGGTAATTTCGGGTATTTGAAAAACCAAGTATCGGGTATTGGAAAAACCTGGTTCCGGGTATGGAACCGGTTCCGATTTTCGGGTATTATCGGGTATAAATCGGGTCCGGTTCCGGGTACGGGTTTTGGTACTGAAATGCATACCCTATCCGTACCTTATAGGTAGGGTCGGGTACGGGTTCAGGTATTAAAAATCTGGGTATAACAAAAATCGGTTCCGGGTATTTTTTTCGGGTTCGATTCTGGGTTCGGGTTTTTTGTGCACCTCTATATAGTCCTATACTAATCTTAATTTGCACGAAGCTGGCTAAAACATGGGCTACTTTTAGAGCTGATTTGAAACCTGTTTAAGGTCTGGGCCCAATGGTCATTTTAGGAATAGGACCGTGCCTGGTTTTCTAAACATATATTAATTAAAAAAAATAAAAATTTATATAATTTAAAGATGAAAATGTCGCTTTAACGTAAGATGTTTAGTTGTTGGCATTTTATGTCAAATGATCCTTCAATCAGAAGGAATATTATATAAAAAGCAAACTATTATAGACCAAATTCCTTATGATCATTTATATGCATGAGCGCTAATGAATCAAGTGGCTCAAGAGTTATTTTATATGTAATTTGTAATTTGAGTAATAGAAAAAAAAGACACATAGTTGATTTAGTTGGGTTGGTATCCACGCAGCCTCTGCATTAAACACTAAAGTTACCCGAGTTCGTATGCTATGCTCATCATTTATTATTTTTTAAGTAAAACAAGTAGATTCTGATTAAAAAAAAGTTGATTTTCAAGGAGCTCATCTCAACCCAGGCCCTCTACACACATTCTACTTCATATTCATTGTCTCATTTGCTATCCTAATCTCTCATCGCCACACCTGCTTGTCAATCACTCGCCTCTCGGGTATTTGTAATCATTTATGACTTCAAAAACAATAATAAATTACGACTAGCTTGTTAGGAATAGGAATGAAATCTTTAGGACAATAAAGACTTCTTGATAGTTCAACTCAATCAAACTTCATCCTTTTATCAAAAATTAATAAGTATACATTAAAATTTCATGGTGGATTTTGATATTTGCTTCACTAACATAGTAACATGTTAATCTTTAAAATTGTCAACTGGTTAGATATTTATTTATGATTATTATGTTGACACTTGACACTAGTGCCAATGTGCTATCAACATCATTGGATAATAAGGTGTGTGATGGAATCTTGAAAATGATATTGTTTAGGAGTTTATTGCTACTCACATGATATCCCGTCCCCTTCATAGCAAACCTAATTTAAAATAGTACATTGTGTTCTCGATTTTTATTACTACATAACAATAGCTTATGCTATTGGATTATTATTTTTATTATTTTTTACTTTTATTGTACTTGTTAGGCTATTGTTCGGGTAATTTTGAAATGGAATTCAAATTCGAGTTGAGATAACCTTTAAAATCATCTAAACAATTAGGTATTGTTCGGTATGAAAAATCAAAGGCGGAATGATATAGACCCTTGCCAGATAATGAAAAAACACATGTGATTGGTTACTCAATAAAATGGAATCACTTATCTCATAAGCAATCTCATTTCAATATATATATTTTTTTCATTTCATTTCATCCTTCACCACCACCATCACCAGCACCACCACGGCAACCACCTCCTACCGCCACGATCACCACCTCTGGTTGCCACCACTACCTCCGGCCACACCACCACCACTGATACCACCACCTCTGGCTGCTAGCACAGGTGATAAATTAGACCTTCTCTAGAAAAGGTATACAACAAAACTAAACTAGTGCCAACTATTACGTATATTAAATAATTAATAAATATATTTTTGCTAGGATTTAAATGAAAAGTTTACCATACCTACATCATATTTTTGTATTTTCATACATCTAAAAGATTTTCATCAACTTTTTGTCACCATATCAATTTTAACCTTCATACTTCATACAATCAATTATTCAAAACACTTACTAGTTACTATATTCAAGAAACCCTACACATGTATATTTGTGTATATTACTATGTTCTTTAAATAAAAAACTTAAAAATACAAATCCAACACATGTGTCACATGAAAGCCAAGACATCTATGTACCACCCTTGGACATTAATTTCATTTTATAAATATAATAAAACCTTTACATATAGTATCCATATATGAGAACACCTTAATTTGTCTTTACTAACCAACACATCTTAATTCCATGGATATCCGGCGACCCACCCGCCGGAGCAAGTCTTATTCCTTCTCCGAAACCATCGCCGACGACCCTCCGACCCCACTCCACTACCTTAGAATCCCCTTCTCTTGGGAACAATATCCGGAATCCCAAAAACACCAACAAAAACAATGAATCAACACAAAACCTCCTCCCTCTACCGCCATCAAGCCACGTGGCTACTCAATCTCCCGCGATGAAGAAGTATAGAAGCAGCCGGAGTTTCAACAACGACCCATTTTTAGCGGCTTTTGTTGAGTGTTCAAAAGATAATAATAATTAATAATAATAATAATGTTGAGATGGAAGGTGGTAAGAACTCAAAGCGATTTGTGGTGAGCATGTATTCGTCGTGTAAACGAACATGCGCGGTTTCTGAATCGATTGTTTACCGGCCACGATCGGCTTCGGGTTATATTTTAGCCGATGATGAAGGTCTAAGGGTTGCTAAAAGTAAGCCATGATATTATTATGTTCTACATTTTGTGAAGTTTTTAGGATGTTATCATGTATTGGTAATTTTTGTATAGAATTTGGTAAATGATTGTGATAGTTTGAAACAAAGTTTTTTTTTAGTATGCATTTGAATAAAAACCTATCTTTGGGATGGTTTATGCCACTATTTTATTTTGGTTTGAATATGACAAGTGATGATCTAATGTTATTTTTACTTGAGTTGTTCTTTTAAATATGCTTGTTTAAACGGTAACAGTTGATACGTAAATAGCACATAGAAACAAGTATGAGATATTGTAACACATAAAAAGAATTTTATCGGAGTTATTTGATACAATTATATATGTTATTTTTTTAAAATTCACTTGTTAATTTATCAGTAGTTAATGCATTCTAAACTAATTATAATAATTTGATGTCACGTATTAGTACTTGATCCGACCTAACTATGATGCTTCCATAATAATGAGAAAAGACAAGTATGTGATTGATTAAAAAATCCAAACATACACCTATATATGTTCCTTTGTCTTTTTTATTTATTTATTCAATAATGCATTTTAAATTAATTTTAATTATTAATACATGTAGAGAGAGAGTATGCAATTTTTTGTAATTTTCACATGACCAAATAATGCATGGGCTAAAATATTGCATGTGGAGGAGTGGAGGACCAAGAGTTCACAGCTCCACATGTTCGTTTTGTAGATTTCTCCCCTACCGGTCCAAAAAACAATAATATATAAAAAATATTATATTTAATATATAACTTATTTAATAGTTTAAGGTTGATGGGTAGCTCAACGAAGGAAATCTAAAATGTTTGTGATTTTCAATTCAATCATGAGAGAGTCCGGGTTTTACCACCAATGGATCTTCAGGCGTGTGGAGTTTCCTCGTAACTAGAGATAATTTGGAGGCACTTAAAGGCTTCGTACGGCCGGGTTGGACAGCTGTCGGTGATCTTTTGCCGTTAGATCACCCCGTACGAAGTACCTAGGCATTATATGTTTGTTGGCCATTAAAAAAAATAAAAGCAGTTTAAGATTCGTATATATAATTGAATAATGAAGTAAAAGACTATAATAAAATAAAATATTAAATTGCTTTCATAGTTATCTTTTAATGCTTATTTATGAATAAATTTCGAATTGTAACTTTTTTAGGCTGAAAACAATTGTATTTTTAGAAGACCTTTGTGTATTGCATTTCCTTAAAAAGAAGTAAAAGTTTTATGCATTATTTTGAAAGGATAAATTTTTTTATTGGATTTCGTTTTCTTCACATTAGGTATTAATCGATCTACAAAACTTTTAAGGGGTTGTAGACTTGTAGAGTAGTAATCACTTAATTTTTCTATAGCAGACGTTTCAGTTTTAATCTTGTTTTTACTAGTTTCCTATATAACTCTTAAAATTCACCCGCCCATCACAATCGAGGGTTCTATTAGTTTTTAATAACGGATTTTCATACTTACCAAAAAACTATCTATCAATTAATGTACATGATATAATTAAGCATCAAATTCTTGTTTAAGCATCAAATTAGTTTTTAAAGCAATGTTAACATAACATTTTTATTTGATTTTTAAGATTTCAACTTATTTGGGTATTTAAATTAATGTAGCTTATGTTATGTTTAATTAAAGAAATTTAGGTGTGTTACAACCGTTCAACATTTTTTTGAATAAATAAATAATAAAGTTTAACAATTTTAAGGCATATCTAGCATATGATGTAAATTTAATGGAAGTATATACGATTTGGATTGAGAGATAGGGACTGTACAAGTTGCATGTATTCATTAAACGATTAACACTGCATCACCCTTTGATATTTATTACTATGGGTATGAGGGTGATAGTTTGTTTTTTTTTTTTTTTTTTTTTTTTTAATATGTTGGTACATGTCGTTTGTGACTTATTAAAGTGGCCTTTTTCTATAATAAAATAATATATCTTTATATTTTAAATATAATAAGGAACCAGAAGTATTTAACCCATGCGTTATGACGGGAACATGACATGAATTTGGTCGGCATCGGTTCGAACGTTCAGCTATTTACTTTATTAATACATACAAAATTGAGTTCTACTTTTATTTTATAATTAAAATTTAATTCAAAAAATTTAAATACAATACTAAAAAAATAAAACATGAACCAGCATATAAAAGAACAAAAGAGAAAACAAAATATAAAATAAATGTATGACACGTCTTTAATGAACCAACATTAATATGTATTATAACTTGTAGTCTAGTATGTGCGGACTGGAATAAGCAAGGTCCGGGCCACACCTACACCACATTAGAGAAACCAACCCGGACCAACTTGAGAACGCAACCAACTAACTAATATTCGGTGTTTGCCAACTAGGGATGAATATAAAACCAAATTAACTGAATCGAAACCGAAACTGAATTAATTGAAAACCGAGCCAAACATTAATCGATAGTTAATTTTTTTATTTATTTTTTGAATAACAGATTTTTGGGTTTTGTTTTGGTTAACCGTTTTTTAATAACCGAAAATAACTGAACCGAACCGATTAACCAATACTTTTATCTGTAATAATCATCTTCTTCTAATGATATATATTACGTTCTAATACTTCAAAATGATATTTATCCAACGTTCTTTGAACATTGTATTTTTGATCTTAGGCATTTCATTCCATTAGTAACATATATTAATTCGTTTCAAATGACAGTATCTTTAAATTGGATTTATTCTCTTATACAGTGGCTTTGACAGTTAGCTCTTCACCTAGTAAAACTTAAAATTGAGTTCATGAGTAATCCTCTATGTATATTTTGGAACTAATATGTATAACCCAATTGCTTATAATGTTCATTGTTTTGATTTTAGTAAAATTCTTAACGAAGGTCAACAACAATTTAGCTGTGTTAAAAGTTTGGGTTTAGCGGCTAATTAACTGAACTGAACCGATTGACCAATAATAAGCAATTAACGAAACCGAATGGTTATTGTTCTTTAATATACCCAAAGTGTTCGGTTATGGTTTCATTTGTTGGGTTGCAAGAAATGTTATGCAAGTGCAAGTTTTGAGGCTTGTGTTAGAGCATTCACGTCCCTCTGTCATCTCTAAATCCAAAATTATACTAAAAATCATTATATTTTCCATCTTTTTAATTTAATAATACTTTTTTATACATTTATCATTATTCTTTCTCTCTCTTTCACTCGCAACTGCTTTAAACAAATATTAAAAAATTATAGGGGGTAAACAGTAGCTTTTCAAATATACTTTCTCATCTACTCACAACACCCACCCTAAACCACTTCTTATATTATAAAAACCGCACTCACAAAATTTGATGATTAACATGTGATGCTCTTAGAGATGTTCCTTTTAAGGCTTTCATCCATCCCTACTAGTACTTTGTAAATTAGCCGTGTACAACCTCTAAAGTTACAGCAGGTTGAGGTTAAAGCAAGCACAGCAATTAAGTATTTAAACAGTTCAAACAAAGCAAAACCCTTTTACACGAAGTATTGAGAGTCGAGAGGCGATATATGTGTTATGTTTAGGATAATAGGACGAACTTTATCTGTGATACGAGTCTTGTTGAGGGTGGTTGTGACATTTTGTCTTGAGATGTTAACTCACTGTAAAGCGCATATTATTTATGTATAATACCAAGCTGACATACGGATCGCATCATGTTGTTAAACCAAAGCAGATAAATTGTAACGCCCGTAAATCTCGTTAATCGGCTCGATCGTTTATAAATGTTGGTCAAAAAGCCGGGGTTTCATCTTTCTAATTTAGAGTCTTGTAATACGTTTTAAAAGTCCGTTTGTCCATCTTTTTTTCCCAAAACATCCCCTCTTACGGCTTAAAGTATTATACTAGTATGTAACACCCGACATTTTCGTTTATCGGCATGCACGTTGTAGAGTTTGTATATTTATCGGGCTTGACCCGGCATTCTCCCGGGAGCTCCTTGCAAACCTCGTAAACGTTCTCACTTAACTTTCCACCCAAGTTGTTACATACTTCAATTTGGAGGGACTTGGATGTAACTATTTTATATCATAAAACAAAAGAAAACTCAAACCCTAAACCTATTTGCAGCCGTCGGACCTGAACCCCCCCTGCTCGTTTTTCTTCTGCCTAGCCAAGTTTCAGCCGTGAAAACTTCAATTCCAGGTCGGTTTTATGATTCCCCATGTCTTTTACACCTTAATTGATCATATGAACGCGCTTATTGGTCGTTAAGATTGAGTTTTCATGATAACAGCTTGCTGACAGATTCGTATACGTTTATTGTAGGGTCTGTAACGCGATGTTAATCCACTGTTTTTGATCGATTCTTGATTCCATGACGTTCTACTTTGAGTCTAGTTTCCAGAAAGGTATAATACGTAATTTTTGGACGAGATTTGAATAGTTTTTATGAATTTATAAAATCGAGTGTCAAAGCTGATGCGGGATGACGGATTCTGGTCTGTCTTCCCGACGTCATAACCTTTTTTCGACAAGTCCAAATTGGTTGGTTCCACTTCTGGAAGTTAGTGTTTTGAGTTAGGAACCAAACCCAATTGGAATCGTTTAATTTGGTTCGGTAATGAATTTTATAAAAATAAAACCATTTTGTTGCGCGCTGAAATAGCTGCACATACCTTTCTGTGTTGGAAGAATTTTTATGATTTTTGTGTCCAATAGAAAAATATAATAAAAATATTTTTATAAACCTAAGACATTTATTAAAGTCTGGTAAAAATTTAATAATTTAATTCAAAGGTTATCCTATGTAATTAAATGCATCTTCGCATGCTAAAATCTGCACGTTTTACTCGTTATTAATCAACAAGTTCGTTTTAGGCTTAACCGGTGGTTTTAGTTAGTTGAAAGGTTTTAGGGGCCTTGGGCCAAAGTGTTGGGCCTTGGGCCAAGTTGTTGGGCTTGAACGGCCCATTAGGCTAGAGTGTTCTTACAGTCTAGTTTAGTAACGCGTTGCGTATAATTTACAGGCCCTTGCTTGTAATTGTGCACTTAAGGATTTCCTAGCTCATTGCAGGTGTTCGGTTGATTCAGGTGAGTTCATGATGCCCTTTTTACTCTTTTACGTTTTGGGCTAGCATACACACCGAAATACAATTTTAAACGATTTTACTCGTTACAATGATTTGAATAGTTTTACATGGTCTCACTCGTGATGGTGCATTTTGAAAGCTATATTTGAATTATTTTATATGCCTTAGGATATTTTAGACTCGTTCATGGTATTGTGTCCTTAAGGTTACATACACTATTGATGGTCTAGACTCGAGGACATTAGCAGACTTGGTAGTAATTGAATATGAGTAGACCTATCTACTCAGTTCCCGTATGGGATGATATATATATATATATATATATATATATATATATGTAGGAATATATATATGTATGTATATATGGAGGTATGTATGTACGTATGAGGATGTGTACCTTATAGCCTGCGATTGTGTAATGATATTTAGTTTCTCGTGACTAAGAATGATGTATGTAGGCTTATTGTTGTGTGTGTGCATGGTGATTCACGGCCGGGTCAAATATATTACTCGGGTTGTACCCGTGGTGAAGAGGCCCGTGTGACGTGATCATCATTTTGGCGGGTCAAATATATTACTCGGGTTTTAAAATCCCGTGGTGAAGAGGCCCGTTGGATGTTGAGCCGTGATCGGGTCAAATATATTACTCGGGTTGTACCCGTGGTGAAGAGGCCCGTATTACGTGCTTGGATGTATGAGCCGGGATCGGGTCAAATATATTACTCGGGTTGCACCCGTGGTGAAGAGGCCCGTACCCCGTGCTTGGATGTATGAGCCGGGATCGGGTCAAATATATTACTCGGGTTGTACCCGTGGTGGAGAGGCCCGTATCCCGTGCTCGGATGTATAAGCTGTGACCGAGTCAAATATATTACTCGGGTTTGACTCGTGGTGGAGAGGCTCGTGTCACATGCTTAGGTCTTACCGCGTCCGGGTCAAATATATTACTCGAGTCTTGACTCGTGGTGGAGAGGCCCGTGTACGTGTGTTCGACGATGATTGTATTACTTGGTGAATTATATATAATTTATTTTATTTATACCTTCTCTATTGTTTATAACTATAGCTTTGAAATAAAGTATGAATTATTGTTTATGAAAACTTGAACTCACTCAGCTCAAGTTGACTTTGTGTGTATGTTAGATTGACTTTCAGGTTGAGGATTAGAGATTTCCGCTTGGACATGCTAGAGACTACTCGGACGGTTGAAGGCACATCTAGTCGAAGAATTAATAACGCAAACTGTTTCTTTTAAATTATTACCATAAGTATTTAAATTTTAATTTTGGTCACTTTCCTGGTTTTGGGAATTTTGATGTTATCTATTCCGCTGTTTACTACTCTGAAACGATTTTAATGAGATGAAGATTTCAAATAAAACGAATATTTTATTTACATTTGATTTTTGCACACTTGCACCCGTGTTTGGGATTTTAAATACTTAAACTTTTCCGCTGTTATTTACTCTGAACTTGTTTTAAATACAAAGAATCGTTTGGTTTTAAATTTTTGTGAATTTGTGGATGTGATTACCAACTGTAGGATTCCTGGGATTCGGGGTCTTACATAAATTATGTTTCTTAAAGTCAAAACTGATTCACACAACAAACACAATAACACAATGTATCAGTGTATTTTATAAAAATCATGTGAATGCCCTTGTACAAGTATTAATGACATTGGAAAAAAAATAGTATTAATAACAGAATACATTTACAACTTTTATAGCAACACCTAAATAGAAGGACAATTAACCGTTTATTTCAGAAACATCAATATGTTGAAAACTTCAAGAACTTTATAATCATCAATCGCTCCGTCACCCACCATTGGCATTCTCCACCCTTTCCCGTCCACTATCTATCATCACCGCCACCTCCACACCCCATAACCGCTGACCGCTTTTTAAACAAAACAGATCGATGCACCATGATTCAAACAAATCCATCTTTTAGACAAAATTAAAAGTTTTTTTTTTTTTTTTTTTTGGTATAAAGAAGTAATATGTGATTAACATGAAAAGGGAACCCATATACATTGTTAATTTATATTTTGGGGAAGGTTGGAGTAGTGTTTGGTGATTGTGGTCCTGTTCTGTGGACCTTTGTGATTCCTACCACACTGAAAATCCTAGTTTAAAAAGTGTGGCTGTCAGCCCATGTTTATTTTTCAAGTGGTTGAACCGGCTTCCAACTCGCTCGATAAGTATCGATCCATGATATAACTCAAACTAATTGGCTTGAATAAACAATTGAGTTAAGTTCGAGCTGAAGATAGCTCGATTGAATAAATTTCAAATTCTTGCTTTCTTTTTTCTTGTATATTGTTCGTTTAGTGTATGAGCCACAAGCTGACTCGAGTTGAATACGAGGTTAAGATTTGCGTTTGGATTGAGGCTTTAGAACAAAGTTAACCCATTTCATATTGTTAGGAGTGTAAATGAACTGAACAAACACGAACAAGGCCTTGTTCATGTTTGTTCGTTAAGAAAATAATGTGTTCACGAACACTTACCGAACGAGATTTTATGTTCGTGTTTGTTCATTAATGAAATTAATGTGTTCACGAACCACAAATGAACACAAATAAAATCGGCAAAGCCTAGAGATTGAAACTGATGTATTCATCAATGTGAATAATGAAAGCACGTAAACGAATCGAATGAACACGAAAATGGCATGTTCATGTTCGTTTATTTAAAAAGGGTCATTTGTGTTCATTTGTTTAAAATCGAAACGAACATAACTGAACAAAGATAAACGAACATACATGAACAAATGTAAATGAACACAAACAAACATAAACGAACTTAAATGAAAACACCTAAATGAACACAAATTAACAAATATAAAACCTTTAAACAGATAACATATCTAGATAATATTTAATTATTTTCTATTAATACATAAACGAACATAAATGAACAGACATAAATGAACATAAACGAACGTTCAAGAACATAAATGAACGAACGGAACATGTGTTCATGTTCGTTCATTTAATTAAACGAACACAAGTTTTTTGTTCATGTTCGTTCGTTTATTAAATAAACGAACATAAACGAACTTCCCGCCGAACGGTTCACGAATAGTTCACCGAACGTTCGGTTCGTTTACAGGCCTACGTATTGTTATGAGCTTGAGCTTGAATTGATGTTGGGTTGGCTCAATGAAACAAATGAATAACACATTTCTGTATGTAACATAGTGCTACCTAGAGATGTTCAACGAAACCGGTTCCTGGAACCGAACCGGTGGACCCGAACCGGTTCCTACCCGATTTTTGTAGGAACCGGACCCTATCTGATTCAACCCGATGATCCGTGACCGATTCTTGCATTTCTGAGTGTGGGCGGGTAGGAACCGGAACCGAACCGGAACCGGTTCTGGAACCGAACCATCCGGAACCGGTTCCTAACCGGTTCTAGCCGTTGGATCGAATATAGCCGTTGGAAATCGTTTTTTTGGCCGTTTTTTGACCGTTGGGGTCAAAAATAACCGTTTTTTTGGCTCCCCCAAGCACCCCACTACTAGTATAAATAGGTATTTGGTGTCATGGGTTCATCACAACACTCAAAACGCAAACCCGAACGCAAAAAAATACAAAAAAACGCTATTACAACGTTTTGAGTTCTCTAATCTCTTGTTTTCTCTTCTTCTATATTCATATTTGTTGTTATGGCTACCTCACAATCATCGGTTGGTCAAGGTTCTAACGCCGAACCAAGTTTCGTTCGTATTGTACCTCATAATCGTAATCAAGAGATTTGGTGCAATTGGGATTTGGTTGAATTGAGTGACCATTCATTCAAGGCTCGGTGCAAGTTTTGTGGGATTTATTTAAACCCACTTTCGAATTCAAATTTGAAGAAACACATCGAAAAACCGTATTGCAAGGCGTTGAAAAAGAACGTGGATTCGCAACAAACGCAAATGGATAGTGAAGGCGGAATATTTACATACCAAATTGATCGAGTTCAAGATCCTATGGCGAAGTTTGTGATTCAAGAAGCTTTGCCGTTTAGCCACTTCGACAACCCTCGCTTAACCGCCATGATTCGAGATACGCTTCAACCACAATACACTCACGTAAGTCGTCATACTCTTAAACGTTATTGTTTAAAATTGTGGAAGAATGCCAAAGAGGTACTAATTGCATATTTTGAAAATATAAATACGGGAATAAACTTAACTAGTGATGTTTGGTCGGGTCCACATGGTCTACCCGAATCTTCTTTGTGTCACCGCTCATTGGGTAGACCCGTCATCGTGGGAAATAATGAAACGCACCATTGCTTTCGAACTCTTTGAGTATCCACATACGGGAGATAATTTGTTTGAAATTTTAGATTATGTTATAAAAACTTATAAACTAGAAAATAAAATATTTTCAATGGCATTTGATAACGCGTCGAATAATACATCGGCGGTTGATAAATTAAAATTAAAATACACGCCGATTTGCAATGGTGTATTTTTTCACTCAAGGTGTGTTGCACATATCATTAATTTAATCGTGCAAGACGGACTTGCTTCGGATGAGGTTACATCGGTTATAAACGATTTTAGACTAATGATACATGAAGTTTTTAAGAAAAGTAAAAAAAGACAAATGGAATATAGAAAATTTTGTAAAGATACGGGAAGAAAAGCTTTGGGAGCTAATTGGGATGTACCTCATCGATGGAATTCCACTTGCATAATGTTTCAAAGTGCTTTGAAACAAAGAGAAACTTTACAAATGTTTCATTCTAGTCTTGCCGAGAATGATTTGGCAATCCCCTTTTCAAATGAGAAATGGGAAATTATCAATGACTTATCGACTTTTCTTGAAGTTTTTAAAACATTAACTACGAAACTATCGGGAACGTATTATCCGACAAGTCCCTTGGTTCTTTCGGAGTTATTTTTAATCGTTAACAATCTTAAAGAATTTGAAAATAAAAGTCCAATGTTTTCAAACATCATATTACCAATGAAGTTTAAATTAAAAAAATACTTTCTTGAATTGCCACCGGTTTTTACTTGCGCCGCCGCTTTAAACCCAATGTTAAATGTTACGGGGGTTGAATGTGTGATAGACGAAATTTTTTCAGCCTTAGATATGCATGAAGTTGACCCAAACTTTTCAACAGAGGCAAAAAATGATTTTAACTTAAATTTTAAATTTATGTATGACTTTTATTTAAATAAATATGGGTCAAACATACACATGCCTATGCCGGGGGGGGGGGGGGTCTTCATCAAGTTCAAGTGCTACTAGAGTACGAGATCCCATGATTAGCCTTATGAACACCGTTCGCAACGTAACGGCTAAAAAACAAAGGGGTAACACCCCTTCAAGCGAACTAGGAAGGTATAGTGCAAATGATTACTCTACCCGTTTATCCGAAGAGGAATATGGCACTTTTGATGTTTTGGCTTGGTGGAAGGTAAAGGAAACCGAGTTTCTGATTCTTGCCACCATGGCCCGTGATTTACTAACCGTCCAAGCTTCTACGGTAGCTTCGGAATCTGTTTTTTCTCTTAGTGGCAGGGTAATATCGGTGAGAAGAACAAGACTAAATTCGGAGTCGGTGGAGATGTGCATTTGCTTAAAGGATCACTTGGACTCAATCGATCGTATTCAACACGTAACCACTCTCGAAGATGAAACACCACTTGATGTTCGAGTGCACGACGAACAAGAAGGTATTTCTACAAGTAATTCCGAGGAAGAAGTCGCCGCTCAATAATTACGACGAACAAGAAGGCTTTTCTAGAAATAATATGTCACAACTTTATATTTATAAGTTTAATGTTTTGTTAGTTTGTTTTTGAAGATTTTAAAACATGTCACAACTTTATATTTATTTTTATGTTAATTGTTTTTTTTATTTTTCATGTTATACAAATACGAATCGTAGTTTAGAATCCAAATCGCAAACGAAAAACGAAAAAAAAAAATTTTTTTACACTATAACCGGTTGGAACCGGTTACGGTACAGGAACCGGTTTAGGAACCGGTAAGAACCGGTTAGATAGGTTAGGGGTCCGAGGGTGGGAGAACCGGTTTGAGCCTGGAACCGGTTTAATTGAGGGTTTTGAATATAGGAACCGGTTAGGAACCGGTTCCGGTTCCTAGTCCCAAACCGTTTTGAACATGTCTAGTGCTACCTAGTATTTCATTTTAATAACACAACAAGACACTTGCTGGTGCCGTCTTTTAAAATTTACGATGTTGTTAAGCAGCGTTTGTTGCTAAGAGTTATTTGACCACACTCTTTAACGATTCAATAGTTCTTAGTCTTCCTATAGTTTTATACTAGTATAAGTAATTTTTCATTTTCGCCTTTCAGAAACACAAAGTGTTAGAATTAAAGAACATATTACCCAAGAAGCACCACAATAATAACATGAAAAAAAACTTAACATGACTATACAGTTAATAATACATATGAATATGAATGTAATGTGGTTTACTGTAAGTGACATGGCCAGGCTATGTCCACAATCAAACTAATGGTTTTATGTATTTTCAATATCAAGATCAAAGAGTATAAATTGCCACTTGATGTTTATTTATAAAAGTCAAATTAGGGTTAACAACTCGTTCTCCATGTTTACACAACCAACTCCAGATCCAAGCTAAAAATTATTGCCGTTATTTCTAACTTTGCATACAAGCATCTCATCACGAGTTTTATCCATCAAACATTGAGTAAAACTTCCATAAGATGACCTTTGAAAGATACATAAGCTGGCTCGCGCTTAAGATGGCCTTGGCTTCAAAAATTCGTAGGTCAACCTTCTGGCATCTTAGACCCATCCTTTTTGCCATCTCTACTCATTTTCTTTTCGAACGGCGGTATTACATTCATAACGCCATCACGGTAAACTAGCAATTTTGTTGTCACCTCTACTCTCATAGAATCTAATCTAAATATAAAAAGTGAAAATGATAAATCAATTATGGGTCTCAAATTCACAATTATTAATTAGAAACCTCGAGTCCAAAACCAAGAACAAGTGACATCATCCAAACCTCCAAAATGCCAAAACTGGTGGGGCCCACGTTCCCTACATATGCACATATGGTATCTTTTGGGGCCTATTCCACTTCACAAAAATCATAACATGGTTGAAAAAGTAAACCCAATGATATATCTATCAAAGATCCTGTGTCCAAACACAAACTTTCATCTCTTAACAAATGTTCTTGAATTTACAAGTGATTAATGTTTGAAATATGATTAAGAATATTACAAGTTGTTCTTTTGATTTTACACTACAGAATACTATAAAAAACCATTAAAACCGAACCCAACATCGAGTACAGAGCGCCTTGCAATCTCCCTTACAGTCAATAATATAACCCAATACTTTAGGATTCCGAAGTAAAAGATTCCTTAACGTTTTCCCTTTTATACTCCATTGTTTTTCAAGAATCTGAACATTCGTCTTCAACTCGTTTTCAAGGCTACAACCTACAACCTCTGGGAATTTCTTGAGAATCTTGATGACATCATCGTCCGAAAGACCTAGGACCGTCAAATAATCGATTATTGCATTAATATTTTCAATTTCCGGTACAACTTTTTCGCGCTCTTCTCCCCAGTAAGGCGAGTGGACAAAACCGAATGCTTTTCCTAGTATTTTGTCTTGTTCTTCTGTGCTAAACTTAAATCGTGAAAAAGCTTGTCTACAAGATTCCCATTTGTTCAAATCTTCCTCACTTAAAACCGTCTCTGGAGTTTTTGCGGTTGAATGTGTTTTCCATCTTGTAAATGCAAGATTTTTAGCGGGAAAATGTCGCTTTGAAATGAATGATATGGAGTTTGATGGGTTTGATTCAAGATCAGGCTGAAAAAGTAGAAAGATAATTAAATTTGTGTACAATAATTGATATCGAAAAGAAGGAATATTTGAAACAAGTCAAACATGTTAAAATCATCCAAAGTTTACCTATTATTTTATTATTCAAATATTACTAGTGTAATGAAATTATTATAAAAAAAATAAAAAAATTGAACCGACCGTTTAGACTGTACTAAAAAGGTAAAAATGACTCGTTTGAACCTTGCCAAAATCCACTTGAGTACAAAGCCAGTAAAGGGGGAAAACTATGTTTCAAAACATACCACTATATAAGACTATTAAGTCCACCATGTAAATTAGAACTTATCAAAGAACCATAAGAATCTCATGCTAAAGAGAATAGCGGGCCTAATCTGTCACTAGCCATAGTGGTCCAAACAACTTAATACAAAACTGTCAACAAACTACAAAGGGATAATGTCATAATGAGCATTGATGTCATGATGCAACCACTAGACACATAATATCAGTGAGTTGAGTATGATGGCTCGTAGAGAATATGTTATGAGTCACATGAAAGTTAGGTAATCAAACCCATATAAGACTATTAAGTCCACCATGTAAATTAGAACTTATCAAAGAACCATAAGAATCTCATGCTAGAGAGAATAGCGGGCCTAATCTGTCACTAGCCATAGTGGTCCAAACAACTTAATACAAAACTGTCAACAAACTACAAAGGGATAATGTCATAATGAACATTGATGTCATGATGCAACCACTAGACACATAATATCAGTGAGTTGAGTATGATGGCTCGTAGAGAATATGTTATGAGTCACATGAAAGTTAGGTAATCAAACCCTCTTAGATCACTCTAAATTTGGCATTAAGGGGATCAACATCAGAAAACGTGGTATGGGTCACATGAGGTTAGGTAATTAAACCATCTTAGATCACTCTAACTCTAAGACTGTCATTAATAGGGGTGTTCTTCGGGTTTGTTTTTTGGGTTTCGGGTTTTTCTGGTAGGGTTCTTCGGGTTTCAAATTTTTAAATCTTAACCCGAAACCCAACCCAAATCTCTCATGGGTTTTTCGGGTTCGGGTTTTTACGGGTTAGGTTAACTGGGTTTCAAGTATCCTAGAAAATGAAACACAAAAAAACAAAAAACTTTAAAAAACTTCAATGATAAAATTAAAACAACATATTCTTTGCTCGTAACGCAAATAATCAAATAATAAACCAACATAACTTGATAAAGTCATAAAACAATTCAAAAGAAGAGTAAAACTAAGTAACTAACTCGAACCATAATCGACTTCAATCAGACGTGATTTGGTTGCTCGATTACGGTTACTATTAGTAATAAACGAAAAACACAAATTAACAATAAACTATCGATCCATAATAGTTGGAATGACATCAATCGATTAGGTTCAGATTCTGATAACTTTAGTGACAAAAACTAAGCCTATTATACTTAAAAATATATTTAATTTCAAAACTAAAAGTTTATTTGGGTTGACCCGAAACTTATAAATCAAACCCGAGAACCAACCCGAATTACTTCGGTTTGGGTTCGGGTTGGTCTTTTCTTGGGTTCGGCTTTTTCGGGTCGGGTTCGGTACGGGTTTTTTCAGGTTGGGTTTCGGGTAAAAGTGACAGCCCTAGTCATTAAGGGGATCAACTGTAAACTGAAATGTTACACTAATTCTGTAATAAAACCATCTTAGATCACTTCACGATCAGTCTGAGTCTGCTAATTTGTTTCTGCAAACCATAGTTACAAAAGCCCTCGCTTCTTGCGCCTAGGCCTATTTTTCAGGTGAGGCTCAATAAATGCGCTTCTAGTTCCTAGGTGAACGCTTTGGCAATGTCTACGACAAGAACATGTGAAGATAAAAGCCGAGCAAAAGAAACACAAGGAGTGCTATTGAAACCTAGATCTAGGAGAGATCAAAGGCATTATATTGATACATTTTGTTATTCAAATTTTGGAATTACATTTAAATCGTGACTATTTTAAAAGTTTTGGCACTAATTATATGATATTAAATGTTATATAATAACTTCGTTTATTTTATTTGAAGAATCGCATTGTTTTTCATATACATAATATATTTTTTATTTTTTATTCTAGTGCGCTTTTTTCCTTCAGGCCCTCCCTTTTTTTGCGCCTAGGCCCCAAGCGAGGCCTATGCGGCCCCTTAAGTGCGCCTAGCGCATTTTATAACAATGCTGCAAACTAGTTAGTTTAGCTTCTTTTAATTAGTTTAGGATATGATTACAAAATTCTTGTCTCTCCTTTAGTATTATTCTTGATAAAAGCTCATCAAATTTAAAGGACTATGTTTTCTGCTTGCTTATCTGTGAGTCGTACTGATACGATTCCACCCATTAGGGTGCATTCCTGCTGAAAGAAGGGGGAAGTGGGCGGTTCTATGGAGCAGCTCGAAGTCATTTTGGGTATCCCTGTTAACCCGTTCAGCATTAGTGGCTAGTGGAGAGTTATGAGCGGTTACAAAAATGCTAAATGTATCTTTAATTTCGATGTTAGCATTTCAGTTTCGTTGTTCATGTTTTGTTATCTCAGTTTCTACTTTGTATTTGGAGACCTTCCCTTCTCAAATTGGGGCTTTTAATTTAGTAATCGAACCTTTTGCCTTACTCTAACTTCAGGTTCTACCATTTTGGTTCCATTGCGGGGAAATTCAATGGCTCCTCAGAACCGGAGTAATCCAGACCCAAATAATTCGAACCCCAACCCTGTGGCAGCCATCGCATCCTCCATGGAATCTCTGCAGCATAAAGTGGCGGCGATCAAAAGTCAAAATGCAGCAAGCAGACAGAGAATCAAGTGGAGATCGCAACCGATTTGAGGATGAGGTTTCAAACTCGATTTCCCTTCCTTCAGTGAAGGAGGCCCTCGAGGATGGATTCTGAAAGCGGAAAAGTACTTTCGCCACTATGATATCCTCGAGGAAGAAGAGGTTGATGTCGCCCCGATGAATTTAGAAGGGGATGCGCTCGATTTCTTCTCGTGACTTTCAACCGATCAGATTATAAAATTTTGGGAGGACCTGGTTCATCTTCTACAAAAGAATCTTGGTCCTGCTGAATTTTAGAACCCTGGTGAGCACCTCTTCAGCTTGAAACAAATCAGAACAGTGCTGGGGTACCGACAAGAGTTTGCAAGACAATCTTCTCGTGTTTCCAATTGACCCAAACACTGCCTTCTCGGGGTGTTTTTTAATGGGTTTAAGGAAGAACTCAAGGCCGATCCCAGTTACATAAACCCAAAACAGTTTACAAGGCCATGAGCATAGCCGTTAAGTATGAATTCAAAGAATCAACCACACCCGCTCCGGAAAGACAACTCTTGGGAACACTTCGTCAAAAACAGCCCAAACCGAATTCAAAACTAATCCGGTACCAACACAACAAAACCCCCTCTTCACATTTCTGATGCAGAAAAACAAGCATGGCACCTACATGGTGAATGTTATATATGTGGCGATAAGTATGGGCCCGGGCATAGATGCAAAGCAAGACAGGCACACTAAAATTGTTGGAGATAGACGAACATGATGAACAGTCTCTGGAGGAAACGAATGAAAAAGTCGTGCAACAGGAATATCTGCCTGAGATAAGTTTGCATGCTATTCTGCGTAAGTCCCAAACTACTGCTGTGATATTATACGGTACCGTCAGTTCGACTGAGGTGCTTATTCTCATTGATAGTGGTTCTACCCACAATTTCAACTCTGACTAGCTTGTTCAAGAGTTGAAATTAAAGACTCAACTGGTTACGCCCTTTAGGGTACAAATTGGAGACGGTGACATAAAAAGATGTATCCAGGTGTGTTGAGATGTTCATTTGCAGGTTCCGAAGCTGAAAATAATCCAAGATTTCTACCCTTTTTCAACTGAAGGGGCAGATGTGGTATTAGGAATCTACTGGCTCGCATCGCTCAACACGGTCGCAAGCAAATTGGAACGAAATGTTCCAAAGCTTTACAACAACAAGCAGATGTATTAATTACAGAGAATATCATCGGGTCCACATAAATAAGCAGCTTTTTAACACTTGTGTGTTGAACCTGCAGGTACAACGAAGACCCCTTCTTTTTTGCAACCCAACTTAACCGACTTCCAACAAGTCTTAGAAGAACCTACTTCCCTTCCACCTTTCTGATCACGCTACCATTCCATTCCCCTTCTCCCAAACAACCTACCTACTAACATCCGACCCTACCGGTACCCTCATTCACAAGAGACCGAAATTGAAATGCAGATGGATGAATTACTAATTGCAGGATTCAAAGCCCCAGCACGAGTCCTTTTCCTAGTCATGTTCTCCTGGTCAAAAAAAAAAAGACGCCTCAGGGTGTACGTGTGTGGACTATTGAGCCCTAAATTGTGTTACCATCGCCAATAAATACCCGATTCCTAATATTGATGAATTACTTGACGAGTTACATGCAGCTACTTTTTTTCAAAACTAGACATGCGCTCCGGTTATTATCAGATTAGAGTTAAGCCCTTCAACATTGAAAAAACAGCCTTTCGTACACACTCAGGCCATTCATGGTGATGCCTTAGGCCTTATCTTCAACAGTTCATCTTAATTTTCTTTAATGATGTTCTTGTTTACAGCCGTAATTTTCAACTTCATATACAACACCTACACGCTGCTTTGAATCTCTACCAAACCCAACAGCAGAGTTTACTGCTTAAATTTATGCCCTATGATTTTTCAATCACTCATCGACCCGGTAAGGGAAATAAAGGTGCCGCTGCTCTCTCAAGGCATCCCCAAGTAGCTAATTTTTGTACACTTGCTGCCCCTCACTGTTAAGATCTACCATAAATACAGCAAGGTTAAAGGTGGACACTTACACCCATACATTATTAAAGAAATTCTGGCTCGTCCTTCGTCCAACTCCGATTTCTCTTACACGGATGAACTTTTATTCAATAAAATGTGGTTGGTAATCCTTGACATCCCTACCATTCGGGAAAAGATCATTTATGATGCTCATGCCACTCCAGTTGGCAGACATGGTGGATTTTTTAAAGACATATAAAAGGGTGTCATTCCAAATTTTTGGCCCCGAATGCAGCAGGATGTCTTCTCATTCATGCAAAATTGCCTTATTTGCCAAAGAAACAAATATGAAACTCTGTCGGTTTACCCCTTCCTAATAAGTTTGACACCATCCTGGTTGTTGTTGACTAAGGGTGGCAAAACAAACCCAAATGGGTTGTTTTGGGTCAATTTGGATAACTTTTAAAATTGAGATGGGTCAGGATGGATCAAAAGAATTTTGCAAGAGGGTCAAGATGGGTTGGGAAAATACAAGTGACTTTTGGTTATAGGTTAGAATGGGTTTGCTTATGGGTTAGAATGGACTAAAACAAGCTTTATCCAATTTTATTTCAAACAAAACCCACAGAACCGAATAGAAACCGAAATCATTGAAACCGAACATATACCGAAACCAACCGAAATGAAAAAAAACTGAAAAAACCGAACCTGAACCAAGAAAAAACCGAGTTTTTTTTTTATGAACGAGGAAGACCGGGGAAATGTTTTAGTTATTTTACTTTTTGCGTTTTCGATTTATATTTTGAGTTATTATTTTTTTATTAATTTTTTTGAGGGGTTTTTGAAACCCTTTATATTTTAACCTTTACTTGGTTCAAGATGGATTAACTTTATCCATCTTGACCCATACCCATCCTAAACCGTATAAAACCGAGAAATCGAAACCGAACAAAAACCGAAAACATTGAAACTGAATTGATACCGAAACGAGAAAAAAGCAAAAATGAACAAAAAAAACCGAACCTGAACCGACACGAAACCGAGTTTTTTTTTTTTTAATGAACGAGGATGACGTGAGAGACATTTTTGTTATTTTAGTTTTTGCGTTTTTGATTTATATTTTGAGTTATTATTTTTTATTAAAATTTTTGAATATTTTTTTGAGGGGTTTTTGAAACCCTTGCATTTTAACCTTTACTTGGGTCAAGATGGATTAACTTTACCCATCTTGACCCATACCCATCCTAACCCTCTATTTTAAAAATCCATCTTGACCCATACCCATCCTGACCCAAACCCATCCTAACCCATCACCAAAATCCAACCCAACCCACTCATATTGCCACCTCTATTGTTGACAGATTGATTAAATACACTCACTTCTTGCCATTGGCCCATCCTTTTACTGCAAAAAGTGTGGTTGCCCTGTTCTGCAAGGAGATCGCACGCCTTCACGGTTTTCCCTGTTCGATTATTTCTGACTGTGACATGGTATCACTAAGCAATTTCTGGCAGGAATTGTTCCGTCTTTGCCAAACCAAATTGAAGATGAGTAGCTACCACCCCTAAAGCGACAGTCAAACTGAAGTAGTTAACCTGTGTTTAAGAGCTTATCTTCACTGCTTTGCAAATGAGCAGCCGACTAAATGGGCTACTTTTGTCTCTTGGGCTGAATAATATTCCTACAATATTGGGTTTCATACGCCCACTAAAACTGCCCCCTTTAATGTGGTATATGGCCGTGATCCACCAGCCCTACATCCTTATGTGGTTGGGGATATCAAAAATGCACAACTGAAATCTCAGCTAATCGGTCAAGCTGATATGTAGTAATATACTTTCCGACAAGTCGTTTTACCTGGCCGGAAGTGGTGAGACAATTCCACCCCTTACCGAAAGAAGGGAGAAATGACCAAGTCATTTTGGGTGTCCCTGTTGACCCATTCAGCAGTGGTGGCTGGTGGAGAGTCATGAGCGGTTATTTTCAACGTTGATTATAGTGCTTCGTATTTTGGGTCCATAATAAGTTATTAACAAGAAAGAATAACGGGATAGCGCGTAATTACATAAATTTATAATTAAAAGTTAAGAATATTAACAAGACTTACAACAGATAGGCGACAGTGTGTACAACCAGAGTCAAAGGTCAACAAGGTAGAAGGCAAGGAAGTCCCCAGCATTCCTGCGTAATAATATTCTTATGCAAGGAAAGGAAGACAGATATGCAAAGTAGAATCAATTACCACCCAGCCCTAATTCATCAGAGGCTAATTATATTATAATAGAGTGAAATGAAGCAAGCAAAATAAACAGAGGCATACTACTACTACCTGTGAAGACTTGGGTTTGATATGAATGCTGCTGCTGCAACGATGATATCTTCTGGTTTTGTTTTAGAGTCGTTTTGGACTAACCAAAAGCCACATATATTGTAAGCAAGCAGCCGATCCCCAGCTTATAAGCTCGGGCTCTGAGTAAATATCTCCCATAATTTATTACATATTCACACTAACATTTTAAAATTCAATATTTATCATCCTATTCTAATAAACAAAAATAATAATGGTTAGCTCCTAACCACGTTCAATCCAACCTTAAATTTCTTTTCTAATTCTCTAATCTCTTTTCTCATTCATTCTAACAATTACGGGTTAAAGCCATTTTAACAAAAAGGTTATAACTTAGAGAATTAAGAGAACAATTAGGCCACGAGTGTAAATTTAAATAAATTCATTTTATCATATTTGTTACTAGGTTATAAACCCGTATATTACACGGGTTTCAAAAATTAAATCTCATTCATTATCTTATTATATGATCATACTTCTTCAAATTGTAACAATCATGTACAAAAAACACATCAAAACTCTTGAAAAGTTACTAGAGCTGAAAATGTAAACAAACTGCTTCTAAGTATATTGTTATGTTAGTTTCAATATATTTTGTTACTGAACTAACAGTTGCAAGAGTTTCTATCGGTAAAAAAAATTACCAAATGATTCAAATTGAGGGTTTAATGATATTAAATTATTAATCATCCATAACCAACAAAAAATAAACCTATGTGGCTTACTTCATGTCCTTTTTTTTTTCTAATTCATGTCTTAAGTTATAAAATTAGAAGCAATAGCAACTTCAAATATGGTAATATCGACAAATAAAGTGTAATATTAATAAAGTTATAGGCATTTTATCACATTTTTTTTTCGGTTTCAAATATGCCATCTTACTAAACTTTTAATTTCAGATGATCTTGACACATTTTATTCAACTCCAACAACATACAAGAAACTAAACAGTTATAGTGAATTGTGTAAAAGTAAAAAAAAATGTAAAGAAAACATATTCTGAACAAAAAATAATATTTTTCTTAAAATAACCAGTTTTGACCCTAACTTTACCCACTAAACTGGTTCTTATGTTGCGCCGACTGACACGACCCGTCCATTTTGCCAGCATAAGAGAACACAAGTAGCAAAACTCGTTTACTTAAAGGATTGAATACAAGTTGTACTTGCCCGAAATGCTCCATGCTATAGTAATTCTAGTCTGTTCCAAATAGAACTTGTTATGGCCCATTACGTAAATCATAGTACGTAGAAAAACTGTTGCAAATGTTTTATTCACAACAAATAAGTATCTCATTGCAAACAAAACCATCATTCCTCCCATATATCAAATCATTTGAGACTCTTGTATAGAAGATATAACACAAACAAATCATAATAATAAAAAACCAACTTAAAAGAAACAAATTAGTATTTCGAATACCCTGGTCATGATCTTACTTCTTACAATGATTTTGTATAAATTTGGTTTGCAACACCCATAGTTACAACCATTTTCTTATTATTTATAATAGTCAAGTATACTTTATAGTCTTAACTTGCAAGATTTTAAATAAAAAAAATGAGTGTTGTGCCTATAACAGACAACACAATGTCATCATCACAAAGACATTTTTCCAAGAAGATATGAATTTTACTTCATGAATATAAATGGATATAACATATCATAAAGGAAACAAAACTCACCATGACACCACTATATTTTAAGGATCAAAACAACTCATTTTCTATATCAGTTTGGCCCGAAACTCTAGTTGATGCAAGTTTTTGAATTTTTTTTTTCTCAAAAGAGTGTTGTGGATAAAAGTATTTACCAAAATGGTGTTGCTTTAAAAATAATTACCAAAATAGTGTTGTTTTGACTTTGTTTTCTCAAACTTGGTTTTCTCGGCCCCTAATATTAGATAACATATGTTTTTCAATAAAATATAACTTTTTTAAAGCTTCCATATAATGCTTTATTACAATTTCAGAAAAAACAAATTAAAATATATACTAAATGTACAAGTTTATTTGGTAAAAATATAAAACATATTTGTTCTTTTTAAAAATATTAGAACGTAACACGCTTTCGTTAGTGTGTATTTTTTTCTTTCAAAATATACTTTATTTATGAATAATATAGGTTAACTAATTAGATTAGGAGGGTAAAAGATACAATTTATTCTAAAAGCATCATTTTGGTAATTATTTTTTAAGTAACATCATTTTGATAAATACTTTTATCCACAATACTCTTTTGAGAAAAAACTTCAAGTTTGTAATAATGAATAAACACAATGAATTTCACTATCAGTTAACACGTGACAAAAAATACACATAATTATTAGATCTGAAAGAAAGAGTACTGATATGCACCATCATCAATCTATTATTCTCCTTGAGTGCTAAATTATGTCATTTAGCAAAAGTTATCATACATATAAAAAAGTTTATCATATAGAATTAATAGTAAAAAATAATCAAATGAGATAAGCCAATTTCATATTGTTCAGAGTAAAGATTAATCGTAACATCGGTCACTAATAAACTAAAAACATACAACTATAAATGAGTTTCAAGTACGTTCTTTTATTTCTATTTTTTTTTACTTCATTTACTACTATAAATTATAGATAAATCATTAATATGGAATGTTTAAGATATTTATTAATTGTTTTAATTAGATATTATGACTTTGAAGTTGAATAATAATGATGCCACTTGGCAAAAATTGGACAATTAGGTGTCATGTGACAGAAAAATGACTTTTGTTTATTATAATAGTAGATTTTATCCAACTCTAGAACCATATATACATGAGATTTGTTAATATATAAATTAATAAGATGAATTATTTGAAAGAAAAAAAAAAGATACAAAATAAAAACAAAAAATAAAAAAATGTTGTTTGTGTTTATAGTCCTGTATTGGATAGTACTACTTATGATAAAATTACAAATGTTGTGTATAAAATATAAATATATTTTCTTAATTTTGTAAAATTTAGATTCTAGACATCTTATTGTTTTTACTATATATTTCAATTTTCTTATCCTTAATTTTATGTCTTATTTCAAATAACGGATCTTATTAATTTTTATCATTTGATAAATCACGTGTAAATACACGGGTTCAAAAGCTAGTTACATACATACATACATATATACATACATATATATATATATATATATATATATATATATATATATATATAAATTCCCATTTCATTAAAAATATATGTATAGAATTACTATTTTATCCTTAATTAAATTTTAAAGTTGGATTAATTATCTCTTCTTTTTTCTTGAAATCTAATGTATAGATACATATCACGTGCATCCACTTCTACTACTCTAATAGAAGAATACTCTTTTGTGCCACTTGTCACTTTCTTAGACATTCTCCTCATTTTAACCTATTTTCAATATATGCAATATAATTGTTCAAACTTATAATTTTGTGTCCCTATCTACCATACCTTCCTCAAAAATTCAAAAAGATAAATTTAACACAATAAATTAATAACCATAAATTCAAAACTAAAATTTCGTTAATCAGGTCAAAACATTTACCATACTTCCCTTAAAAAATCTGTTTATGTGTATTTTGGAAAGCTACAATCCTGGTTTATAAGGTATCGTATTATTTAACACATAATGTTTATAATATTAATGTTTTTCAAGATGTATAGGTTTTTTTCTCTTCTTATCTTTTTCCTTGATGTTTATCTGTAAAAATCTGTTTGTTTCATTCAATCAATTCATTTACCAAGCTTAATTACATGTAAATCCAAATTCTTAATTATTTGGAAAGCTACAATCACGGTTTCTTAGTTGTTTAAATAATTATAGAGATTGAGATATATCAAATTAATTAAATATTGTAACAACTTCCTAAAATATTCGTTAATCACACTCGATAAGTATTCAAAATTTCAACATTCCTTATCTAATATTTTCAAGTATTATATATAAGGCATCACATCTTCTAATACTCTGCTATGCTAACTCAGAGTAATCAAAAGTTTCACAGCTATAGCAAACAGGTTAGAATATCTTTTTATATTCCTGACAATTGCATTCCTTATCTAATACTTTCAACTATATCATTTGTTGCTTAATTATACGACTTTTAATTGTAATATATTAAGAAAGTTGAAATATTTCATATACAGATAGTTTGTGACAGCAAATTTATCATGCTTAATCAACTTTCACGTGCTAAGGACTCTAACGATGACTCTCTTATGAAAGTTCATGTAATCTAGTTTTAGGATAATCATGTTTTGGATAAACCTGAACAAATAATCTCAAAAGACATGATATTAATTTTTAAACAGGTATAATTTGTTATGTGTGTCAATATATAATACTTTCATGGTCATTGTCACCTGTATTGTGTTTTTTAACATGCTAAATTTTCAATTCCTTTTAAATGTGAAGGAAACATGGTTCATGGGAGCGTATTAAAAATTTTATATATAGATTTGATAGATACACTTCAAAAGATATGTTTTATATTATAAATAACGTTTCTGTTGGTGACAACGGTACTGAATGCAGGTATGTGAATAATGACAAAGAAACTCAATCTCTTTCTGAAGTCAACTATTACACCTTGTGAGGATTCTGGTGGTGATTTACACGTATTCAAGTTTCATGGTATTGATGTACTTATTAACAAGGTTACTGAAACAAACATCATTGTTGGTAAGTATTATCTTAAATATTAATACTTTTTATTAAATTTCTGTTACTATATTATTATTAAAAATGGAAAATTTATAGTTGAAACTATTTGCTTATCATATTTTCTAAACTTCGGTTTAGATCATTATCCACTATTTTTATCCTTTGTTTTGTGTCTTCTATTCAGTTCTACTCTCATGTAACAATAACATATGAATCACTATCATATTCTTCACTGTTCTGCTACAACCTGATTGTTACAACATTGTTAAATTTGCAAATGAACTTATAAATCTTAGCATCTATGTTTTTTTTATAGATTAACAACTTTATTATACAATTATGTGATAAATTTGCTATAAATTAATGATTTCTCATCAATATTCTCAACATCTTAGTACCTACAAATATGGTATTACTATACGCTGTTTTATAAGTTTGGATATCACTTTGCCTTTTTAGTCACAATTCTAGGATGATTTAAGTTTTATACTTAAATTTTTTTTTCATATAAATGGTAATTTGTTAATTCCTTTTTTTATATAATAACAGAAGTGTCACACCCCAACATAAGGCGGAAATACAGAGGCATTAGTATGATTGCTCATAGCTCGAGGTAACTATCATGCAACAATTGTGACAATATCTAATAATTTAATTCATTAAATTCCAATCACAATATCCATAAATAACCAAATAATCCAAACAATATATCATAACAAGAATGGAAATAATCCAAATACATAAATTAAATTGTTCTTGATAAACATTCCTAAAGTCTCGACTAATCATCCAAAACTCCAAGTCATCAGTTTAAACGATAACCTGCATATACGTAGAAAATACAATAGTTTTGTCAACAAATATGTTGAGTGAGCAGGTCATTAATTGTTGCAATAATATATAATATGAAAAGATAGCAAAACATGAATAAAGTGGTAAATAAACCAAACCAATGAGCAAATAAAGTGTCAAGTGAACCATTGCCAAGCGAATCGGGCGCCGGTTAAAACTAGACGGTCGTATGATCATACAATAATGAGAATATGGTGGGCCTCTCCGAATGCGCAAATTAAACAAGTAATCAATTAGCATTTATGTCTAGCAATTCACACACAATATAACGTTTGCTAATAATTGAGATATGTATAATATGAAAAACTATAAGTATGTATATGCCCCCAAAACGTTTGAAAATATGTGAAAACGGGGGAATGACAAAACTCACCTTAAAACAATTGAGTTAATAATAAATACGAAAAAGAATGACGAGTCTTTTGATTAACGCGCTGAACGATGAAAAACAACAGAACCTAAAACCTAACGATATGAAAGTATAAGTAAAAGCGAATCTAATGTTGCTGGAATCAATCCAAATGGATAAGTATACCTCGAGTTATGTCGATTTTAATGTTTAAACGAGTCGAGTCTGACCAGAATCCGAACTTCGAGTCGGGATTCAGGTTTTGGTCAGAACCCTTAAAATTTAATTACGATAAGAAAAGTCTTCTGAACCGAACATTGAATCCGACCAGAAGTATGAGAAAACGAGAAGTCAAAGTTGTTGACTGTTTTACCCTTTATTGGGTTTTAAAACAATTGACCAGTCAATACCCTTAAATCTTAGAAATTTATTGAAGGTTATCGACTAGTGAATGTTTATCAATGAAAACTCAGTTTACAACTTACCCGGAATGTAAACGAACAACGAGTTATAACGAGTCAAAGGTCCTTAGTCTTGCAAAGTCAACCGTTTAATGAACGGTTCTTCAACAAAACACCAAAAACCGAAGAGGATTGAGAGAGACAGAGAGGGTGACGGCTGAGATTTGTTAGTTAGGGTTTAGGTAAAGTTTTGTGGCAGACGAATGAGGTTAGTTTATATAAGAAAATCTAAACCAAACCAATTATGGACTTTTGGCCCGTTTAAGCAATAATCTATGTTTTAATGAAAGAATCACAGAATATATCATAAAGATTGGGTCTTGATGGTTAAGAAACGAGTTAATACATGTATCTCAGGTATATGGAGGTGTCTTGGTCCTTAATTCTCGCTAATATGCCGAAAATACACGATTTTATGCCTTAAACGAGTTTAGGAAACAATAATAAACGATCTGACTGTGCAGCTCACTCACCGCGCCGCATGGTGGCCTTGGGGCCTGCCCTTGCGCAGCGCTTCAGCCTCCGGCGGGGGGTGTTTTCCTTTTGTGCAGAAATGGTCCCTCAAGTTTGATAAGTTGATCGATTTAGGAACTTGTTTATTATAGCTAATGAATAATCAACATATAGAATAGGAAGGACTTAAAGTGAATATAAAGAAACTCATAATTCATAAATGCAAAGTATTAGTAGAGTTTAAGATCCGAATAACGTTCAAACACGGATAAAACAAGATAACCAAATAAGATAAAAACCCGAAATGTTACAAGAAATATTTGACTTTTATTGCCATCCAGGGATCAAGTTCGGTGCATATAATGAGTAGTTAGTTTCATGTCTTTGTTTAAACTATTGCTCCTTTATAGTTTCAGATCTTTGATTAAACTACTGTTCCTAATATATTTTATGACTCTCTACAAATATGTGTTAATTTCCTTACTAGAGTTTGAACAAAGATTAATTTATATGAATTGACTTGGTCTCTAATTTAGTCTACTTTTTCTTCTTTTATCATCACTTATTTATAGCCATCACACTTACTTATGATGTATTCTTGTCAATATAGATGTAATTGGCGTTTTGTTGCTAATTGTTCACCAATTGTGAACATTAAAAAATCTAATGACGTTCAAACCAACAAGATGTATATGAGGTTAAAGGGTTTGAAGTAACTTTATTTTAGATTCATTTTATATTATATGTTAACTTTGTATTTGTAAATGATGTATCTTGCTAACATGTTTTATAAAGCAATATAGAATTACCCTTTAACTCTATAGGGATGGTACGCGATTGACATGTCAACTTATATTCTATCAAATTCTGATCAAGCACCCGTAGTTGTCGTGTTACAATTTGGCTTATTCAAGATTCATGAAGGTTTGATACATTGATTTCTTCTTATTGGTAATGTTAAATTTAGATGCCTTTAAAAATTATTATAAATTTGACTACTTTATTATTTTTGTTAATCAAGGTCATCCCTTTGTTTCCAATTCAGGTAATGTTAGTAAGATGTCCCACGAAGACATGCATGAAATTGACGAATTCAAGAAGAGGTTTTGTTTTCATATATATTGCTTCCAATTGTTTTTGTGTGCCTTATAAAATTTTAAATTTATTTTACATTTTTATAACATTATTTGCTGTGCAATTTAAAATTTATTTTTTTTTCAATATAAAATTTTTTAAATTTATTTCACATATATATAAAAAAAATATTTACATTAAGTTATGTGATTTGCAAGCATACTTTTGCAACAATGTCATACATTGCAGAAGTACTTATTTTCCTCTATGTCGGTATGGAATTGGATGTTGAATAATAGAGGTTTATTAATGGCAGGTAACCGTTGTAAACCAACTTTTTTTTTTAACTTAAATTCTTTTTTTTGTTCAATTATTATTTTTTTTAATTTTTCATCCCGGGATAACCAATCTGGGCAAGTGTTATACTGCTTTTGCTTATTATGATTTGAAGAGAAGATCCATATCGATTGCAGTTGCATATAAGAAGGTAAACTGTGTAGAAAAATCAATAAACTTTAAAGAACCCGTATTCTCACACAGACAGTTATACGTCACCTTATCAAGAGTTACAAGTATACATGGACTAAAGATTTCGAATATTGGTAAACGAGGTATATTGACTAATACAACCATAAATGTAGTGTACAAAGAAATTTTTACTTATTTGTAAAATGTTTGTGTAATGTTCGTTTTGTAATTTATGTAATTATAATGTAAATGTAACTGTATCAAATATATATCAATATATAGTTGATTGTATTTCGTTTAATGTTTAAAATTTAAAATTTTCATCAATTCTCCGTGTATTACACATGTCTCAAACTAGTAAATAAATACACACTAGATTTTAGCTCCTGTGTTACGGGGGTTTATTTAGGTTTTTATTTTGAATCTTGCTATTTTATATTTGTAATGATTTATTTTACTTTTCAATGAAGTTTTGTTTTGAAGACATATATATTATTTTGTTAAGTTCATTATATTTTTTTAACATTTGGGCTCTTTCAATTGAGATTTGTATGCTTACAGTTGAGTTTACAATAAATATTCATTGAGATTTTAAAGCCAAATTCAGAAGCTAAGTTATTCTTATGGTGATACAACAATTTCTACAATACATTACTTAAATACACTCGAAACTTCATGAGTTTTGCTCCACTTTTATTGTTATAAGCTTAACTATAAAACTCATTCTCGCCACTAGTGAAACTTGTAACCAAGTTTTAAACGTGTTAAATAAGCAAACACATTGATGTGAAAAAATTACCATTTTCAAACATCTCCATTGCACCTCTTAGAACAAATAACAAAGTAGATTAGTTTTTTTTACAAAGAATTTGTAAACCATAAACAATTAAACTAATTAAAAAATCCTCATAATTGTAGATGTTGCAGCTACTTTCTACATATATTCTAATGTGCTTCTTAAAATTTATATCAATTTCAAAATTTTCCTATAAACTTATAAAGAATCCATAAAAAATCCTCATAACATGTCTAAATTATAACAATTTGATCATATATATCATTTTTACTATGTGTATCGTGTTCCCTTACACAAATTTGAATATCATAATATATAAATACGGTTAATATTACAGATGCTGCAACAAAAGTCTTTTAATTGACTAAAAATGGGGAAAATGTATTAGAAACATACTCCATTTGCTCAATATTTTTACATTCCTTGATATTTATTTTCGTAAGTATTGATGATAATCATTTAATGTTGATGGGCTAGCTATAATAAATGTATTAGTTAAAAGTTTATTTGAGATAGAACCACAACCCAAAATCAACCCATTTTGCAACCTCTAGTGGTCTAGACAATTTCTTACTTCGTGCCACAAACGATCGACCAAAGGTGTTTACCTCTTGGCCGTGAATTTAGAAAATTGGTTACAACTGGACATGCTGAAATAAGGTGATCGTTATGCCCAACTCAAGCCTCCAAAACCTGCATAATTGCCAAATCTAGCATTAGATGCTGGTAAACCTTTTCGGTTGTAGATAATAGATATATCATAAAGTTACTATACTAAAAAGGAATTATGAGACATACACGCATAAGCATGTGGTTTAAGTTGCTACAATGGATCCAAAAATATTATAATCACCAAAAAAAACACCCATAAAGACATATTATTATCACAAAATAGACGTTGAATGGCTTTTGACCCATTTGGCCTATCTTTTAAAGGTAAATCTAAAAATTATGAAGTTTAGCATGCTTGCCTGTCAAGAATTGAAATAAAAATATATACATTTTTTCGTTGCGATGACAAATAGGCATCAAGCCGTGAAAATGGATTATCTTCTGTGGATCCGGGTTCTTGAGATGTGAAGACGTATGGAAACTTTTAAGAAATCTATATATAATTTTAGACGCATCTATTTAAAAGAAACAATCTCATTTAAAAAGAAACGAGGAATCTCGAAATTTTCCCTGTTTGTTTTTCAGTTCTAAAACTTCATTTTCTAGGTTTGAAATGCAGGTTCGGAGTCGAAGAATCTCTTTGAAATATTGTTCAACAACAATTATTTTACATTGAACTTCAGCTTTGAGATCATGATTGCTTTAAGACAGATTTTTAATTTTTAGTGTAGATTGTTCTAGTAGTTTAGATTTCTGTCGATAGCATTCATTGATCATGAAATGATCTTTTGTGAGTGTAGAGTTCTGATGTAAAGCTGATTCAAGTTTGGTTTTGAGTTTAGCACATTCAGCACACTCAGTCACAACAGCTGAAGATTCAGATACATTAATTGAAACTTTAGGACATACCTCTTCAATTTTTGCTATGCAGGCAAAAGATTCGGTTTGCACAGATGAACTCTGATCAGAATCATTTTCCGAATATGAGGTGTCACTTTCTTCAGATACATTATTGCTGCTTGCATCTTCAAACTTCTCAACTGGTTCAACAACAGCAAGGTTGGCTTGATTTCCCAATAACCGTTGAGACCAGTCTACACCCTCATTTGCGATGAGAGTTTGAGTGTTGGTCGACTTATTCTTGTCACCCTCTGATGAACTCTTCTTGCTTTGATCACTTCCCGATGAATTCTTTCCCGGATTTCTCTCAGAATTACGTGGACCCGGGTACTCCTTTCTTGGTATCACACTCTTTTGGCAAAGTGGCCAAAGTCCCCGCAATTATAACACTTGACCTTCAGTTTATCAAACCCAAATTGCTTGTTAAGAGTAGGAAGGTCTTTTCCCGTTCTTTGCATAAACCTTTTAACCTTTCTGACAATCATTGCCATGTTTCACTTGAGATCCATCAGGTCAAGGTCATCAGGATCAATCTGGTCATTGTCTTCGTCGGTCAATTCACTTGTTGCAATTTTACTACCAACCAGTTGTTCATATGAAGTCATGAATGCACACACAAACGCAAATTGCTGTTCAGCTTCTTGAAGATTTACTTTAGGCAACGAGCTTGAAGCATTTGCATTTGACCCAGAATTTTCACCAGTTGCCATGAAGCATACGTTAGGCGAACCATTTACATTAGCTGACTCTTCTTGTGCTTGAGTGAAAAATGCTGTGATTGGAACTGAACTTGATGAGTTATTTGCCGGAAAAGCACCACCATAAAGAGAAGGATTCTGATTTTGATTATCCTTCAATGAGTTCTGGCACTTCAAATCAAATTCTCTTTCCTCTATCTTGTTAATAAATTGCATGGCAATGAGCTCTATGTTTCGAAAGAAACCATTCTCTTTTAACACAAAAAGGAAAGTCGAATATGATGAGGGTAATGCGTTCTTCAGAGTATCAATTTTGTCGGCTTCAGTCGGCTCAAGATTCACACTTGACATTTCCACAACAAGATGACTAAACCGATTAATCATCTCCTCCACAGTTTCATTCTTCATTAAAATAAAATTTCTAAACTGAAATTTTACAAGAGTCTTCTTACTCTCAAGCGTATTTCCCAAGCTTCTTATCTTCAGAGTTGTGAATAGAGATGCACAAATCTTAATAGTGCTATACTGGTGAAAGATTTGTTCGGGCAAAGCCATTGTGAGAGTCGAATAAGCTTTTGTCTCACTTTCAAAATCATTCAGTTCTTGTGCTTCATAGTGCTTAAATTCCTTTTGGAGTCCAACCCAGATTGTCACTACCTACAAGAGGTGCTGCATACACATCATCGGGAAACCGTACACTGCTTGGATGTACCGACCCCAAATGAGCACGAGACCTCAGTTCCCACCGAGCAAAATCTGATAGCTTCAGAAGTTTAGGACACTTGTTATGACTACCAATCTCGTTTTCCATTTTCAGCATTTGTTGCATTAAAGCATTCTAGGATGCAAATGCATAGTACGAAGCATTCTGAGAAGCCATGAGATAACAATTTTGAAAATTAGAGAACTAAACTTGTCAACTATTAAAAGTTATGGTTACTGTTCAAATGAATCAGAAAACTAACAAATGTGAGATATTCGTTAATGATTCAATTGAATGTGTGGATAGCGAATGAGTTGAACGAATGGTTAACGAATGAGATAACGAATGGTAAACGTGACAAGCGAATGTAAGTTTAACGAATAGGTTTCACGAATGATGAATGTTTCACGAATGATTTAGCGAATGGTGTTAACGAATGTGGTATAAGGTTTAACGAATATGACATGAACGAATGATCAGTTAGTCTTGACGAATTAATCTTCAACCATCTTAACGAATCAGTATTCAACCAGTAACGAATGAGTATTCAAAACTTCAAACTCTAGATTTTAGTCTGTACTGGTTCTAATTACTTGAAAACTATATCAAACGATTCGTAATTCAATTCCGAACTTCCTATTACCAGTCCGCAATTCCAAACAACCACTAAACCACTCAATTAACCAGTCCGTATTTCATTGTTTACTGCCATTAACTATCAATTCAATTTCTATCAATCTGAACTCAATCCGAACTCAAATCGAACTCAAATCTCCATATCTAGTTCCAATTACCTAATTAACACTTCAAATTACACTTAGAACAATCCAATTACCATTAAACGGAATCCTCTGTGTTACCGGAGTTAAACGAACGCCGACTTAGATCAATTCATTATGAAATTGACTTAGCACATGATGAATGAATACGATTAGTTACGAATGAACACGAAGATCAGATCAAATGGCTCTGATACCACTTGATTGAGCCTGTTTGGATCTAGATCTTATGATGACATCGATTCATTCATTGATTATGTATACGATTAGGTGGATTATTTTATGTGTGTGTACTGTGTGTGTTGAGAGTGAATTTGGGCAGAGTAACGACACTTGAGAGAGAATAATAAGAACTGTTACATTAATCTTTAAGTTACAGGGTATATATAGGGATGACCTCATTCGTTAAGATATCCTTAACGAATGAGTCATTTGTTACATTAAAGACTAATGAATGAGACAACTCATTCGTTATACATCACATATACTGAATAGCCCTTCATTCGTTATGTTCCATTCGTTAAGCAGGGTTAACGAATGGAGCTTACATTAGAACGAATGTGACACATTCGTTACAAGGTAACGAATGTGCCTTACAATTAAGGCGAAGGGGCATATACAATTACCAAAATACCCTTTACATTAAACCATAATATAATAATAAACAAATAAAGACCGAGACGTACAAAACATGTATCAACATCAACTCCACCAACCATTACAACCTCACAGGTACCTACCCAATCCATTGTACTACTGTTTCAAACACCATCACCACCAATCATATCCAACACTCCACCATCCACAATCCTCTCACCCAAACCCATAGCCAAAGGAAAGTCTTCGACACCTCCGGTATACGCTGATCCTATCCTCGATAGGATCATCGCATTGGAGGAATCAAACGTTGAGAGGGTTGAGCGAGAGCGTGTATTGCTCGAGTATATCAAGGTTCAGAAGAAGAAGGAGCGTGAGGATGCCATGGAGAAAGCTAAATTGGTGACACGTGTTGAGATCCTGGAAGAGCAGCGAGAGCTACACTATGGCTTGATCGAAAATCAGAGGTCCTGGATCAACCAACTACATACACGTATCACAAGTCAACAATAACTCCTCAACAAAGAAGTGCTTGACAATGCTTATCAGCGAGCTGAGTACAAAAAGGTGTCTAATGGGGTTGAGACACTGGAAAAGAACATGCCTGCAGCTCAGATTCTAGAAGAAACGCTGTTCAAGAAGTTTGAGGACGCTACTACTAAATGGGATGTTGGGTTGGAGGCGACTATCTCTAGGGTGTCTATGCTAGAGGGACAGTTGGCCTCATCTACCTCTCTCAGAACACTTATTGCTGAGAACACATCGTTCAGAACAGAGATAGAGGCAATTCAAGCCAAGATTGTAGAGCAAGATCGTCTGAATGAGCTCCAGCTGAAGGTTAATGAGGAGATGACTAGTAGATACAAGGCTGCCTTAGAGCTTATTGGTATGCGTGACGATGATTTTACTACGCTCGAGGCTCCTCTTGACTCAGGGTTTGGAACTTGGAGGAAGTCTGCCACCGTTGCACAGATAGGTGGATCCCAACCTACCACAGGTCCGAGTGTGGCTGTGCGAGCTGAACAGGTTGGAGGATCTGAAGGAGAGGCGACTATGGGTCGGGTTGCACCACAGATCGGTCAGGAAGCGAGTGTTGTAGGAACCATTTTTGGAATGACTCATGTTGAACAACCTCAACCCCAAGCTGGTGGTGATGATGAAGGTAGAGATGGTGATGATGAAGAAGAGAGCGATGATGAGGATAATGAAGAAGATGAAGATGTGGATGACAATGTCCACGATAGTTTCGATAATGATGATGATGATAATGACGGAGGTGATGGCGGTGATAGTGGAGCCGGTGCGGCAGGTGGAGGTAACACTCAATCACCTCCACATACTCAACAGACACATCAAGACCCTGCCGCATACGAGGCCGCAAAGAAGGTGAGAGAAGATGAGGTAGGGATCCATAATTTATATAACGAGTTGTTTCCTGCAGGTGATATTGCAGGTGTGATGGATGAGTTCATTGAAGCCGGGAAAACTCTTGAACCGGTTCAATCTCATCTGGCTGAGGAAGTTGAAGACGACGACTACATCAACTACTCACCGAATCCAGACACAACACCTGCTGATACTCAAATGTCTGAAGCACCTGTCACTGATCCCGTCATTGATCCAGCCACCGACTTGTCACAAGCACCAAAGAAGAAGAAACGAAAGACACACTACATGACAAGTCGAGCCAGTTCCCACTCCCTCAACTATCCGTACCACGATGATTCTCTAATTGTATACGCTCGATACAACATGGAGAAAAGCAGTTGGGTCATTCGTCGGGCCAGCGGAGACCTCATCTACCTCGCCCACAAAGAGCTGTGCACTCTACCTGAGCTTGATATCAACTACTTGAGAAAGGCTTTGGGACCCGGTGATTATGATGAGAATATGGACGACTGGATAATACGTCATTTGAAGCATCAAGCAAAGGTGGGATATAAAGATTTTGAGTTGAATAAGGGTAGAAAGTTCAAGAACCTAAGAGAGATTGACCCAGCCACCGAAAAACCAAGGGTGATGTGGAGGTATGGTCCCCAAAGACGGTCTCATCATCTATCATGGTGAACCCTTTACTCCAAACACTCTCCGAGATTTTATTGGCTGGGAATTTGACAACAAAACAGGAGAAGCCGTCATACACTACAGGGATATGCATGAACTTTGTGTATTTGACGAGCACGAGAAGATGGGACTTTGCAAGGAAGACATTCTAAAGCTCTACAACTCGCCTTTAGGCAAAGTTGAAGATATTGGCCGTCAAAACACTGACCGGATAGTTGACGCTTTCAACAAGTTCGTCAAGAGACTTGTTGAGATTCCACTATCCGAGGAAGGCGTTCTTGAGTATGATACGGACGGCTTCCAATACTAAAGACTAGAGGGAGATTGTTAGATTCCATTTTGTTTAATTAAAGTCTTTTGTATTGAAAGTATGTATTGAACTTGATTGTATGTTTTGTGTTTATGTATGTTTGGGCCAAAAGCCATGTAAAGAAGCCCATTGGACATGTTATGTAATGAACACAACTTCTCATGCATGCTTCCTATAAATAGGGAAGCATGCCATGAGAACATAAGTCTTTTGCCAAAATCTTATCCTCTTGTTCTCTCTCTTACTTCTCTCTAAAAACCCGAACATAAATCCTCAAATCCGAGACCAAAGGTAGCTTGGTGTGATATTCCGCTAGCACCGAGTTTGGTTGACCTAAGACATGTTGTTAGATCCACCCCGTTGGGACCTACAATTTATAGGTAACACCAATCAAGTTTCGGGTTTAAAGTTTTTAGTAAGATAAATTCTTTTTTCATGTGGATGGGTCAATAGTTTGCAGACAACATTTTGATTATGGGTTAGTTTTGATACAGGCCAAAACATTGGTTACGGCTATTTAGGATATAGTACAGCTTGAAAGAAAAAGAAGTTATTATTTTAAGAATATGCCACTTTGACTTTAAAGTATTAGGTATTACTATCGATCATGTGACAAACTCATTAGTTTCTCTTGAAGTGTGTTGAATTCATTTCATATTAACCAAAAGGCTGCTGAAGGAGCTTGGCTTTTCGATGGTGGCTGGTTCTATTTTGGACAACAGACCAATTATAACCTATTTTTATTGTATATTTGTATAGAACCCCTTAAAAATGCCATAAAAATAATTAGTTAGCTGCTATTTTACTCTCATGTTTAGCCTGAAGTCTTCTAAGTTGCAAAACAATTGATTATATAATCTTGTTATTATTAATTTTTAATTATTGATTATGTTCTTCTTTGGGGGTATGAAAGCAAAGCTATTATTAATTATTTTTACCCAAGTTGAGACTATTATTTTTCTTACATATCACGAACCCTCATTTGGTTAATAAATTGTTAATTTTATTGTGTATTCTCTTGGAATGGATTCATCAAAATGATTCTTAGTAACATTTTGGGGGGTTTTGACATCTTTGATAACTTTGGTACTTACTTTTATAAACTAATGAAATACATATGATTTAATACATAAGAAATCATCCATCATTTTTTACAAATAGATGGGCAGGTTCCATAATCAATATTCCATTTTTCTCTAATTCTGTAACATTTAAACGTCAATTGTTGTATTTAAAACAGTAAATTGATTGAGTTCTTTAAGAAAGCTACAAATAAAAAATGGTTCAAAACCATCAAATTTTGGTTGAAGAGCGCCTCGCATCTTGCTTATGTGGACAAAATTTTAGCATCATATTGATTCTCTACCATCCAATATATTTGACTAAGTGTAACAAAAGTAATGCAAAATGCAATTGAGCTCTTATGTATCATATGTAACTCTCTCGCAACTAATGTTGGCACCATAATGGACCAAAATGCTACCAACTGAATCTATATTGCGTCCCGCCGTAACGTGCGGGCTCTTTTACTAGTTGTCTACAATGAAAAAGCATTATTGATTGCCTCTCTATCCATAACAATCATTTCATCATCTCAAGGTAATTTTGTTTAAACGTTTTAATGTTAAAATTCTTTCTACGCTTTTTTTTCACTTTTCATTTACCTTCAATCATTCACAATAAGACAAAAGTGGATGTTGACCCACTACTTTGCATTTTTAGTCTGCACATTTCTGTTGGGCTATAGTTTGTGGTTTATGCTTGTATGTTTGGGCTTAGGTTAGGTGTATTATGTAAACCAAGAATCTTATGGTTCTCGGTGGGCTTTGGCTTTTGTTGGGCTGGTATGTTGGCTACCCTATTTATAGATATCTTCTATATGGTTTAGGGGGACGTATGTGTGATTTTGGTCGTCTAGTATCATAGATACATTAGACGAGTATTGTAAACATTGTGCTTAAGCACCCGACGTTAATCATAACGTGTGTTTTGAAGCAATATTTTGTGTTCTTTATACTTACTCTTGTATCATCTTGTGTTGGATTTCCGCACCATCATTAAGATCAGTTGATATCATATTGAAAGATCCTCTACGGGACTTACAATTGGTATCAGAGCCTTAGACCTATTCAGGCTCGTTATTATGATATCAACGGATTCAAGAGTTATTCGTTTGGTGGTGTTTGGTGATTCTCCGGCAAGTTTACCAATCGGAGAAGAAAAGAGTTTTATTTTGGATAGAGATTTGGCTAATCTGGAAACAAATTTGAATCCTTTAATTTACGGAATTCAGTTGGCTGCTAATCTTATTCCATAATTCAGTTATCGGGTGATTTTGGCAGTTCTCGGCCTCTAAACAAGGGTTTTCAGCGTAACATCAGTGTCTTCGGTCAAGAAATAGTGTTCTCGGTGATTATCGGTCAAATCTTGCAGTTTTCGGTCAACATTTGTAGTATTCGGTTGAAGTTTGTTTTCGGTCAGAAACCGAACCGAGAACCTAGTTGGACCTGATTAATAAAGTTTTTATAAAATGGAACAGTTAACTAACAGTAATGTCACATCAAATGCTTCACTCCATCAACTAGATTCCATAATGGGGACGACCACTCGTGTGCCTCGTCTACTGTCACATGAGGGATTCAGTGAGTGGAAATTTTGATTCGAGAAGTATGTTAAGATGAAAGATGCTAAGATCTGGAGAAGCATAGTTAGGGGACCCCAAATCATCACGTATCAACGTGAGAATTCAACTGAAGTTGTTGTGAAGCCTGTTGCAATGTATGATGATGATGATCTTGCTAAAGTTGAAGAGGATGAAAAGGCCCTATCAACCATAACTATGGCTCTCTCACCTGAGATTGCTTTAAGTTTTAGAGAACTTCAATCTGCTAAGGAGTTGTGGGAGGCGTTAATTGAAGTATATGAAGGAAATGAAGACATGAAGAGAAGTCGCCAAGATTTGCTGCGACATAAATTCAATATGTTCAATCATGTTGGAAACATAACTTCAAAGATTTATTGCTCTTGTGACTGAGATGAGATCCGCAAGCATCTATCTGGCAACATCCGAGATAAACAAGTTGGTGAACTCATTGCCCAAAAGATGGGATATGAATATTGCGGTTATCAAGAAGATAAAAGATCTCAACAGGATGTCTATATCTGAAATGATGGCCATCATTAAGGCATGTGACATGGATGACAAGTAACGTGCAATAAACCATGCAAACTCCTACAGTGTTGCTAGTTACAACGTCGCTTCCAACAATGCCCTCATCTCACAAGACAACTTGTCTATGTTTAAAGCCACTCAGCAACTTCCACCTCAAGGAAACTTCCAAATGTTTAAGTCCACTCAGAGCCAACCGTCCTCCATTCCATCTCAACCAGCTCCAGTTTTCTTCACTAAACCTGCTCAAAGTAGTCAACCTCAATCATCTGGTGCTGCTCCAAATCGGAATTCCAGTCAGATTCCCTCTATCCCAACTGAAACTCAAGAGAACATAGCTTTAATGGCGGGATTCATGAACTGCTACAATGCATTCCTGGCTGGAGATTTGGTTCAACCTATAGTTGCTGCTGAGCTTGATCAAATCCATCCAGATGATGTTGAAGAAATGGATATCTCTTGGCAAATCGCGATGGCAGTGTTTCGGGCCAAGAAGTTCACTAAGAGAACAGGAAGGAACAATTGGAATATGCCAAACAACCAGAAAGTGGGTTTTAACAAGGATACTCTAAGATGCTACAACTGTCACGAGCCGGGTCATTTTGCTCGTGAATGTACCAACCGAGCAAAGGAAGGAAACACCGAAAGGGCGCTGGTTCCCGTGGGAAATGTTAGAGGAGAAGTTGGGGGGGGGGGCTCGGGAAATGGTGAAAGAGGTTTGGTTGCTCAACAATTTTCTTGGGATGATCAGATGGCTGCTTTCAACATTAGCAATCAAACTGCCAATTATGCTCACATTGAGAATGCTGAGGAAGAACATGCTGCTGAGGAGTAGATCAGGGAACTTCAATTTGCGTTCATGGCCTTCACTTCTTCCAGTTCATCTGAGGTAAATTTTCAACCATGCTCTCAAGATGGTGTTGATAAAATTAATTTATACAAACTCCACAATGATAACTTGCTTAGAGATATGGAGAGTGAAATTTGAAAACTTTAAACTTAAGAAAAATGAAAAAGCCTTTTTAGATAAAATTGAAGCAAATCAAAAGGATTTTTCTAAGCTTAAATCTGAATTCAGCATAAAATGTTGTCACCATCTAGATGCCAAGCAGGAGATTGCTGAATTAACCGCTAAACTAGAAGCCTCCAAAATTGAAATTTTGAATTTAACTGCTAAATTTGAAAGAGCTGAGCTTGATTTTAAAAAATTCGAGGGTTCCAATAAAATAGTTAGCTCAATGATTGATAATCAGCTATGGTGGAAAGAAAACGAAGGTAGGGGTATAGGTTATAGTCAGGTACCCCCACCTTACAATAACAACTATGTTCAACTTCCTGTCACCAAAGAAAAGGAAGAAAAGGTACATGGCATGAAGTACGGTAAATAAGATAAGAATGACAAGTCTGATCTTGTGAATACAGATGTATCCACTTCAGGAGTGAACGATTCTAACGTGTTTACTTCATGTGCAGAGAAAGTAGTTGTTGAGGATTGGACTGATGAGGATGATGACTCTTGTGTTTCGTCTAATAAAGACATTAAATCTGATTTTTCTTTAAAACTGTCTGTTTTGAATTATGTTATGTCGTCAGTTTGTGTGGGCTCTGGTGTTAAGAACAAAGACAATTGTGTGGTTGATTCTGTTAAAACTGTGAAATCTAATGATGAGGGTTTTGATAAGAAAACTAAAAATAAAAGTTTAACTAAAAACTACTCACCACCCAAGTTCATTAAAGAGGGATGCTCAAATGAACTAAAGGGGGTCGAACCGAACAATGTGTCAAACGATAAATATCAAGCTAAACGTACTGACCCACACAATAGGTCAAAAGAAAAGTTTCACCATAATGATTTTTACGTAAAACGTCAAACTTGTTTTAACTGTGGGGTTGCTGGTCATATTGCTAGAAACTGTCCACATCGTCCATATGTGCCTTACTATGGATTTTACCAGAGGAATATGCCTCGTGATACCTATCGACGAAATTTTCGGTATCACAAGGCAAATCCTTCTGGTAGGTTTAGTCCTCATCAGACTAAGCCTAACATGTCTAGTAAAATGAATAGAAACTATGTTTCTACTTCAAAAATGAACTCGATTTCTGGGCCTCGGCCTATCGGGAGAACAAATTCATTCGTTCCCTCTACACGCAAACCAGAGATTGAACCATCCATTCGTACAAACAACATTAAATCTTTCAATGGTAAATATAAATGGATGCCTAAGTCTCCGGTAAAGAAGGTTTCTTCTTCCATTTTAGATAATCGAGAAGATATGTCATGGCAGCCCGTAACTAGGGTAGACGAGTCAGGAGTACCCAGTGTCACTATGGACTGGGTGCCAAAATCTAATTAATCCCGCACTTTGTGTAGGAGTAGCTATGGAGGAATATCATCAGACCTTGGTATGTTGATAGTGGCTGTTCCAGGCACATGACAGGAGGCATTTCCCAGCTACACGACATTCAAACTTTTAATGGTGGGTATGTGTCCTTTGCGGGTGGAGAAAAAAGGAAGATCACACAGAAGGGTACTGTAAGTAACGGTGTTATGAAATTTGAGAATGTTAATTTTGTTCTAGAGCTGGAGAATAGTTTGTTGAGCGTGTCACAAATTTGTGATAAAGGTTTTTCAACTCATTTTACTAAAAGGGAGTGTTTGATTTTGAAACCGGGTATCATTATATCTGAAGACTGGATTCTTGTTCGATCACAAAGAAAAGATAATACTTACTTGATCGACATGAACAAAAATGTTCCTGATGAAATAACCTGTTTGTTCTCAAAAGTGTCTGAACATAATGCAATGCTTTGGCATCGTCGTTTAGGTCATGTTAATATGAAAACTTTGAATCATCTTGCTAAAAATGATTTGGTACGTGGATTACCCGTTAAAGATTTTGTTACCATTGAAAAATGTGTGGCCTGTGCTCTGGGCAAGCATCATCGAAAATCTCACAAGTCAAAACTGATTAATACCATCTCATCAGTTTTTCAGCTATTGCATATGGATCTTTTTGGTCCAGTTCATGTCTTAAGTCTTTCTCGCAACTCTTATTGTTTGGTTATCACTGATGATTACTCACGTTTTACTTGGGTATTTTTTCTGTCAAATAAGAGTGAAACTGCAGAGCTAATCAAGAGGTTCGTGGTGCTGATGGAAAATCAGCTGAATCTGAAGCTGAAAGGAATTCGTTGCGACAATGGTACGGAGTTCAAGAATGCTTCACTGAATTATTTTTGTTCAGAAAATGGGGTGCTTCGTCAGTACAGCTCAGCTCGGACACCACAACAGAATGGTGTGGCTGAAAGGAGAAACATGACTCTTATCGAGGCAGCAAGGACCATGCTGTGTGACTCTAAATTGCCTCTGTTCTTCTGGGTTGAAGCCATCAACACGACGTGCTATGTTCAGAATCGGGTGATAATCAACAAATCAAAAATGAAAACTTCGTATGAGATCGTTTATGGTTATAAGCCTACTGTTGCACACTTCAGAGCCTTTGATTGTCCATGTACTCTATTGAATCTTGAGTCTACTCTGAAGTTTGATGCCAAAGCTGATGATTGTTACTTTGTTGGGTATGCTGGTCACACCACCTACAGAATCTACAGTAAGTCAACTAAATAGATTCTTGAATCTTATGATGTCATTGGTTGGAAGAAAACGAGACTGATGCACGTGTTGGTCCGGACTGGCTGCTCGACTACAATGAACTCTTCAAGCCATTCAATGTAGTTCCAGTCACCAACACAGAAACTTCAAGTGGTGCCACTGCAGATACTGAGAGAGAAGGTTCACATGCAGTATCTCACATATCTCCTTTGTTGGATGATGATGTAGCAGAACCACTTGATGACAAACCACCTGCGTCCGTTAGCCAATCGAAGGAAGTTACTGAAACCGTGCATATTCCAAACTCTTCAGTAAATGAATACGTTGCCAGCACTTCGTACTCACATAGTACGGCAACTTCTGGATGGAAGAATCCAATCACTGATGTAGGTGAAAATCTATCTAACTTATCTCTTGTTGGAGATGTTCCCGAACAGCCAATTCCGACAATAATCCAACGAAATTATCCTATTGAGAATGTTATCGGCTCTCTTGAAGCAGGTGTGTCCACCATAAGTCAGACAGGACACATAAACAGTTGTTTGTTTTCTTGCTTCATCTTTCAGATTGAGCCAAAGTCGGTGGAAATGGCTCTTCAAGAACCAAGTTGGGTGGATGCCATGCACGAAGAGTTGAATAAGTTCGATAAGCTGAAAGTGTGGAAGTTAGTTGAACTGCTAGAGGGAAAGAAAGCACTAGATACAAGATAGGTTTTCCGAAACAAGCAAGATGAGACAGGAGTTATTGTTAGAAACAAGGCACTGTTAGTTGTTCGTGGTTTTCGTCAGGTTGAAGGGTTAGATTACACCGAAGTCTATGCTCCTGTAGCTAGACTTGAGGCCATTCGGATTTTTCTGTCCTATGCGTCTTTCATGGGATTAACGGTATATCAGATGGATGTTAAGACCGCGTTTTTGTATGGTGAAGTTAAGGAAAAGATTTACGTGGATTAGCTACCGGGGTTTGTAGACCCTAAGAATCCAAATCATGTCTACAAGCTGGATAAAGCACTATATGGTCTTCACTAAGCCCCTCGGGCATGGTATGCTACGTTGACGGCACATCTTCTGGGACATGGTTATGAAAGAGGGACCATTGATCAAACTTTGTTCCTTAAAACAGTCGGGAAAGATTTGATTCTGGTGCAGATTTATGTGGATGACATTATTTTCGGTTCTACCAGTGCTGCGCTGTGTTCAGACTTTGAAGAGGTTATGAAGAAGAGGTTCGAGATGAGCTCGTTGGGGGGAGATGACAACATTTCTAGGTTTGCAGGTTCGTCAGAGCTCGACGGGAATTTTGCTGCATCAAGGAAAGTACGTTGAAGATATGCTTGCAAAATTTGAATTTCAAGATTCCAAGAGTACCGCCACTCCAATGGCAGAAAGGCCTCTTTTGACATCTGATCCTGAAGGGAGTCCCGTAGATCAAACGTACTATCGCTCGAAGATCGGGTCTCTGATGTATCTCACCTCCAGTCGTCTAGACATCATGTTTACAGTCTGTCAATGTGCTCGCTTCCAGGCTAATCCTAAACTCTCTCATTTAATTGCTGTTAAACGTATATTTAGATATCTGAAGGGACAACCGAAATTAGGTCTTTGGTATCCCAAAAACTCAGAATTTGATCTTTATGCCTTTGCTGATAGCAATTATGGTGGAGATGACATTGACAGGAAATCCACATCTGCTGGATGCCAGTTTCTAGAAGATCGTCTCATTTCATGGCAGTGCAAGAAACAACAAACGGTGTCCACTTCCACTGTCGAGGCGGAGTATGTTGCTGCGTCAGCTTGCTGTTCACAGGTTATCTGGATGCAACATCAATTGCTGGATTACGGTTTGGAATTTCTTAACACTCCCATATTTTGTGATAATGATGCTGCTATTGCAATTGTTAAAAATCCCGTTCAGCATTCCAAAACCAAGCACATTGACATCAAGGTCCATTTTATTCGTGACTGTTACGACCAGAAACTGATTCAACTTGAACAGGTCCACACTGATAATAATATGGCGGACCTATTTACAAAACTGGTTGGAATAGCCAGATTTAATGTGCTTGTGGGATTTCTTAAGATGCTGCGTTTTGATGACTGAGTATTTTTGAGGTGTAAATTGTGTACATAAATTTTTTATGTCATAATTTATGTACAAATTTAGGGGAGAAAAAGAAAAATACAAAAAGAGTGTGTGTGCGTATGTCTAATTTAAAAATAAAAATTTTGTTCCTTTGCTTAAAATCATGCCGGCCACTCAAGTTCAACAGACATATTTCATATGTTTGGTCCGTCATCAATGTTTGACTCTAGGGATAGCCATTAACCTTAGGACTGAAAGTGACCAGGGCGACTGAACATTCATAAAAAAAAAAAATTTGGTTTTGATTTAATTATCCCTTTAAATTCTCTCACTGAAAGTTATGTCGGTCGCCTAAAGTTTGAAGGACACATTTTATTATGTGTTTGGTCCTATCGTCTACCTGTAGACACATAGGATAGCCATTCACCTGAAAACTGAGGCAGCTGGGGTGATTGAGTTTAAATCGTCTTCGGGGTATCATCTAGGAAGTGATATTATTATTCAGCTAAAAGCTTTTCAGAAGCTTAAAGTATTTTCAAATGAAAATTGATCCAACCTTTGAAAAATGATAGATAGAGTGATTCCGAGTGCCGATCGTGTGAAGTTATTAGGCTAAAAAGGCTTTTGATTAGTCATTGATGTGTATGGTAGCTTTCCATGATAATTAAAAGTTCGAAGTGATATAAACTAAATCTGCTAAACTTATTGTGGAGAGTCATTTTGAATATATATGTATGTCCCTAGATACATCTCTCCGAATGATAGGCAGAAAAGCAATTACCCATTCATACACGAGCCCGTTAGTGTCTTGATCGCCAAAAGATTATATTTCATTTGTGTTATATATATATATATATTATCATAAAATTGTTTTCTAAAAGCTTAAAGGGGTCCCAGGGAACTACAGGGGTGGGGCATTCAAATAAGTCCTAAACATCCTGAATGTAAGGCTTGTAAGTCCGGATGGCATGTAAGTCCAACGTTCAACCTCAAAGCTTAAAATCATTTTGTATAGAGAAAAGTATTTTGATCAAGTACTAGGGGGTTGGAGTCAATTTGAGGTGATCTGAGGAAAGCCAAATACGCCTTGAGAATAGATAAGGGGCGTCAGATGTCCATAAGTGATGTCCATGTAAGTTTTATGCCTAATTGAATATAATCATATCACTGGCGCAATGAAAATCATGAAAAAAAAAATTACCTGCTATCAACCTTTTCACTATGTCATAATAATGCTGAAAATGAATCATTGTGAAAGTACCTTAATCAATATGATTTCATGTTCGGATCTTTTCATAAAAAGGTGGTTCGTTTTTAAATAGCTGAAATTTGATCCCAATATATGTTGATTTTCTAAAGACAGGATAGGTAAATTTTGTTTTAATTTAAGTTTTATTTTAATCTTCCTAATTTTTTTAATTTTGTTTTTTACCTCATGTTTACTCATGTCGAAATAAATGTTTTAAGAAATCGTTTTCACATGAATCGGGTTATTTTTTCAAAATGTACTGAGATATATTTTGTGTCTAAGAATAACCGTTCTCGGTTATACACATGTTCTCGGTCTATCTGTTCTCGGCTCATATGTGTTTACTGCTCAAATGGAGGCGTCTTGGGAGTTTAAAAGGCACTCATTACCTTTGATTTATTACTCCTGATTTGTATGTCTTCTAATAACTTCTAAAGTCTTCCCACATCATATCCGTCAAGTTCTCTCTCAACTACTCACCACCATCAACTCTTTTCTTGTTCCCTCAAAATTTTCGAGCGACATCTTTGCAAAGTACAGTAAATCTTACTTGAGTGCTTATATAATCAGTATGGATGAAAGATTTATTGTGATGATTAATTGGAATATTAGATACAATCGGTTCATGAGTTCGGTAAGCTTGTTCGTTTTTCTCTTCATGAAGTTACTGAAAGTTGTGTTATCATGTTACAGTTACAGGTTTGGTCTTCAATGGTGATTGGTAATATGGAGATGATAATGAATAGTGTTCTCAAGTTTTCGGTGTGGACTGACCAGATTCTTCTGGTCAATAAATGAGATCTTCGGCTCAAAGATTTTGTGAAGAATTCTCGGTCAAACCATGATCGAGAATTTGTTGGCTCTACCAAAGATACATCGTGTTTGACTTTTCTGTGTCAATCAAGCCTAATATTTGCTGCTATTCGTGATGACGAACATCATGTTTATCTATTTTATACGGATAGTAGCATGACCTGTGCTGGATTACCAGCCAGGTTTTAAATAAAGGCCCTAAATAAGACACTGGACCTCCAAGTGTTTATCTAGGAACCACAATATATACGCCGAAAGGCTTAAATGAAGATAGATGTACGCTGATCGTCTACAACAGAAGCAGTTTTGACCAAGCAGTAAACCAAGGGGGAGAATGTTGGGCTATAGTTTGTGGTTTATGCTTGTATGTTTGGGCTTAGGTTAGGTGTATTATGTAAACCGAGAATCTTATGGTTCTCGGTGGGCTTTGGGCTTTTGTTGGGCTGGTATGTTGGCTACCCTATTTATAGATATCTTGTATAGGGTTTAGGGGTGGACGTATGTGTGATTTTGGTCGTCTAGTATCATAGATACATTAGACGAGTATTGTAAACATTGTGCTTAAGCACCCGACGTTAATCATAACGTGTGTTTTGAAGCAATATTTTGTGTTCTTTATACTTACTCTTGTATCATATTGTGTTGGATTTCCGCACCAACATTATGATCAGTTGATATCATATTGAAAGATCCTCTACAGGACTTACAATTTCTTTCTTTTTTTATTCTTTCTGTTATGTCATTTGAGAATCACAAATTCAAAAGTGGATGTTGACCCATGTTTCTTTTTTTTTTATTCTTTTTGTTATATCTATTTTTATTCTTTCTGTTGTGATTCACAGCAAGTCATATGGATATGCTAGGAGAAGATATAGGTCAAAATGGTCATGATAACATAAATCAAGATGGGAGAAGAAGGAAACCATATTCCTCCATATGAGAGCATTTCACAAAGTTAAGGGTGGATGGTGATGAAAAGGCAGAATGCAATTATTGTAAGACCATACTAGGAGCAAGGATCATACATGGGATACGCCATTTACTTGTTCATTTGGAGAAGTGTAAGAAACGAGCAAAATAATGAAATAGAGCTACATTGAAAATTTCTGTTGGAATTAAGTGCTAGCTACTGCTTAGTAATGTATCAAATTTGGTTGTAATTTGGATGTTATGAATGAAAAATATTTATTTTGGTCATTTGAGACATTTTATACTGATGATAATATATTCATTTTATCATATGTTTTTTTTGTTATAGTTGTTAAATATATCATTATATAAAAAGTAAAACATTATTATTAGTAGTAGCAATAATAATAATAATAATAATAATAATAATAATAATAATAACGAACTTGAATCCCCAACAAGCAATTATATTAACAAACTAATGGAATAGTAATAATAATGAACTTGAATCCCCAATGAGCAAGCATATTAACAAACTAGGGGGTATACCCGACGGGTAATTACCCGACAAATCCCGACGGGTAATGGGCCGGGTATGGGACACGGTTTAACAAACGGGTATGGGCTTGGGATTATCAATACCTGGCCCGAACCCGGACCGTTGCCATCCCTAGATAAGTTGTGGTTGAGCCATTTGAACAAGGTTTGCGTTGTTGAAGCACAAAGTACCATATGAAACATTTCCCATGTAACATCCATATTTTCAGAATATTAAATAACAGAAGGATTTGTTATTAACCGTGTGTCGTTTATTTAATTGTGTGTTAGTGTTTGGATAATATTGGATTTGGAATTGAGAGTGGGTGGCGGGGCCCATAGCTTCCTATAAATATCCACCACTTCCCAAAACTTTCTTTTTCTTCCAAAAACATAACAAACACACACACACATACTCTCTCAAGACCTGAATCCGAATCCGGGCTAAAGGAAGATCTTGGTGTTCAAGTGTCTTCAAACAACAAGAATCACATCCAGATCCTCGAGTTGTTTCAGATCTGAATCGATCCCGAGAACAAAAGGTAAGCTTCGGCCAAAGAGTTAAGTTTATGGTCGGTTCCGAAGTGCAAACTGATATCTTAGTAGATCGGGTTGTAAGATGTAAGAAAAACATAAAGTTGGTGAGTTATAACCTCACGGGTGTGTTGCATGACAAAAAGGTGATGTTCGGACCTCATAAGCACGGGTATACAAAGTTGGTACAACCCAAAAACCCATAAGAAGAGTAGAACCGGGTCCTAAGATAGGAATTTTGCATCGCACAGCCATGCGAAGCGAAACGCTCCCATGCGAAGCGAAACCTCCCCAAGCAAAGCGAAACGCCCCCATGCAAAGCGAAACGCCCCATGCGAAGAGAAACGCCCCCATGCGAAGCGAAACCTTCCTATGCGAAGCGAAACCCTCCCATGCGAAGTGAAACCTTCCCATGCGAAGCGAAACGTTCCCATGCGAAACGAAATTCTGATACAGTTGATTAAGCGATATTCAAATGCATTTTTGGTCAAGGATTTTAGTAGCTTAGATGTAAGGAGTAGTGGAAGTGAATAATTGACACGTGTAATGTTTTGTACAGTTAGCCGTGCACAGCTAAGGAAGGGCATTACCATTAATGGCGAGAGGAATCGTCTCCAGGTGAGTTCTAGCCCCATTTCCTGGTTATGTTTTCGGGGTTGTGTGCATACTCCTATGTGGCAGTTAAAATGCTTATCTTAAGTGATAGGTATATGATACGTGTATGATCGTGCATTGAATGCTATTACTATATGATGGTTATGTGAATGAATGTGTATGTAAATATTATATACATAAGACAAGTAAAGTATGCACTTATGATAGGGACCAGACCCTCATAATAACTGAGATGATAGGGACCAGACCCTCCTAATATCTAAGATGATAGGGACCAGACCCTTATAATATCTGAGATGATAGGGACCAGACCCTTATAATATCTGAGATGTTAGGGACCATACCCTTATAATATCTGAGATGTTTAAGATAGAATAGCTTATGGTATACCATAGGGTTTTATGAAAGAAAGTATGTAAGTACGTATGCGTGTATATAAAGTATGTATGAAAGAAGTAATAGCAAAGTAAGGTTTGAATACATATCTTCGGACGCGTTTGAGTAAGGATAGGAATGTATTGTATGTTAAATTGATTAACTAGAACTCACTCAGCGTAGCTGACTTTTAGTATGCACGCAGGCAGATAGGTTGAGGCAGCTGGCTTGAGGAGGGGCACATGGCACGAGCTAAAGAGACTGGCATCTATGAAGAAGTGTCATGACTATTTTATGTTATGTTATGAAAAGACAATTTGTATGTTAAGACAAAAATGAATGCTTGTGTGATGTTTGAAGTTTTAAATTATTCCGTGAAAGTTTAAATTAACTCTGATTTTAGAACTGTGTTTATGAGTAAATCCAACACCAAAGTAGGGTTACCGGGAACAGGGCTTTACATCCAATTCCTTGAAGTTTGTCCCCCCCATGTCGCTTATGAAAGACTCGAATCCGCTATCGAATGGTTTAGCATCAAATAGCAAGGGTTCGTGTCCCATCATATGTCGGGTGCAATCACTTTCTAAGTACATAATACTATTGATAGTGCTCCTTGACTGACCTTGCATGCACTAAGCGTTTAAATAGACATGGGTTCCCGGGATACTTTTGTCCCGAGAAGGTCAATCGTAAACCTACAAACTTAATTTTATTTCCTGAAAACTATTTATTTGTTGTTGTCACTTGATGAAGAGTAGTCATTAGGAATCCAAGCAAAAACTTATCCCTTGGTTTTGACAATTCTGGACTTCTCTTTCATGTTTTTAGAACTATTTTTGTTGAATCCTCAGACTTTAAAGTCTTAAGATCCTTTTTGATTTTATCATTTTTGGATTCCCAAAAAGGTTTCTTTTTGCGATTTACTTTATTAACTTTGGATCTCACATCCATTTGACTTGGTTCACTGTCGGCTTGATCAGTCCTTGAGTCATTGAATATGGGCTACTAGAAGCTCCTTTTGAAGACTGACTAAGCCGTTTTAAATATCAATTTGTTGCTTGAAATAGTGCTTGCAATATCTTGCAAGGTGAGAAGAGTGACCACACACAAAACAACACTTTCTCCTAGGTGCGTCACAGAACTCATCAGAACTATAATGTGGTTGGTGCGATGGGAAGTTTGAACCAGTGCTTACAATGATGTGTTTGTGCATGCTTGGGTTTGTGAGAGTACTCAAATTTGTTTTGAACTTTCAAATTATGTAGGTACATTTTGTGACCAACACTGTACACACTTCAGCAAATTGCTATTGACCAACCAAAAGACCTAGCAAGCTCTTTAGTGAATATTGAGTTTTAATGAAAGATCAATCATGTTGAATTTAAGAGTAGCACAGTTTGCATACGCGCAATCGAATATTGGAGATGCGTGTCATGATTTTAGAACATTACAAACCCTCATATAATTCTTATATGGTAAAGGTACATATCCGTAGATCATAATATCGTCCACGCTGGTACTTAAAAAACAGATACGAGCGCAAGAGCTTGTGTCACGATAGTTTGTAATAAACATGAGTTTATATAGAATATAAGCCGAACTCATAAAAATTATGCCAATTTTAAAAGTTGTGTAAATTTAGAGATCAAATGAGCCAATCAAGAAGGCGTTGGTCGAAACAGCTACTACATGTGATTTAATTTAACCTCTCCAAATTGTTGAACTAGGTTTCCACCATAGTCTCTATAGTGAAGAAAGCCACACCTCAAACTTGTAATGACATCATCATCCTCCTAATAAGGTTGCTAATTAGCGAAGTTAAACGTAGAGAAAGCCCCATATTTGTAGGGTAATCCAGATTTATGCATGTTGACATTCGTCTTAGGAAATATCATCAAGGGACCGTTGATATGCGACTGAGCTTAGAACTTCGCTTGGAGTGGGAACCTCCTTAAGAAAATGGATTGGCTTTACATAAATTATTTTTTCTCAGCATTATATATATATATTAAAAATAAAGATTAATAATAAGGCATTATTTGACGAATTTTCTATACAACCAATTATGGCTGCATTTTTACTTGTGGCCCAAAAAAATATAAAACAAGCAATTAAACACATGAATACCCTAATATTTTTCTGTATAAAATCACGGCTGCTACAAGAGATTTTATACCACGGCTGCTACAAGTTATTTCTTGGTCTAATTACCAACATGAGGAATCAAATGCTTCGAGCTATCAGAGGAAGGTACATGATTATTTCATTTTATTTCGTTTCGGGTATATTTTTCTGCAATTGGAATTAACTCATCGAATTGTCCATAAACAAAAAAATCTTTCTGCAATGTTGATTGGCAACTGAAAATCGATTCAATCCAAAAGTGGAATCGCTCTAAGAAGATTTTGATGGTTCTAGGGATACAGTAATGGAATTGTTTAGTTATAAGTTGGAGAGTTGTTAATATTTCATGTCTGGCTTTGAGCTTAATTATCAATTTGTGTTTTGACTCGATTGAAATTTTTTATTTACAGCGAATTCCACCTCCACGATTTTACTCCTCAAAATACATGCATGAAGTTGGAAGGAAATCCATGGCCAATATAGTCTTTAAAGAAAATGGTGAGAATATTATAACACATATTAATTATAACCTCACTCTGGTGCTTTATTCTATTCTATGTATGTAATTTTAATGATTAAATTTGCGAAAAATGTATATAGTTGGAAGTTCCTAAGCATTTTGGATCGCTGTTTTATATCCTTTTTAGTTTTGCTATGTAGTTGCGACACGAAATTTGCTACACATTTACTGTCATTCTTGTGTTTAGTTTTTTTTTTTTAATTTTAGTTTTGCTTCGCATTTGCCATGCATGAAAAGAGTTTTAAAAAAGATACTCATGAAAGAAAACAGAAAAAATAATTCCAGATTTTTATGCTAAAAATGCATTGCGGCATTTTTTTATATTAATTTAAATTGTAATCCAAATTTGCCGTATTTTTCAGCGCTTTACTTTTTTTACTCCGATATTATATTGCCTTTGTTAATGAGTAACCTGTTGGTGTGGCAGTATTTTATCATCTTAATGATGAAATATGGAGCTTTATCATTACTCTTTTGGCGGCATCAGCCAATGGGGCGACTGATCTAGCCCGCTTTGCTGAAGGCTGCAAATTTTGAGAGAAGCTCTGTGGACGATTAATGGGCACACGGTCATTTGAAGGACCTTCTTTGCTTATGTGCTCGAACTGAAAATCAAGCTGCTCAGTCCATGCCGGGAAAGGCTCTCCTGCAAAATGATACTTTTCTCTGGGTCACGATCTTGGAACATGATGTACTGCTTCTTGCTCAAAATGCGTTAGCTAATGGGCTTCTACGTCATCAGAGACTTGTGAGGAGGTTTATTTTTGATGCTAGTGAAGAAGATATTTCTATAATGCGTGTCCCGTTGTTCAGCTACGTAATCTCATATTTGGGCTATCGTGTAGCATTTAAAAGTGGACTTCTCGCTATTGCAATGCTGACGCATGACGGGTAGAAGAAGAAAGAAGGATGAGGGAGGTGCCCTTTGCAAGGAAACAGAAACGGGCCTAAGGATGATGAGATGAGATCAGGAGAGACCGAAATACGATGTATTTATAAGCAGATGATAAGCTTGTCATTATTATTGTGTTATGTAATTATTTAGTTTGTAACACTTTATGTATTTCTTGCATTTAGTACTTATGACCGTTTAACGCTACTCATATTAGTTAAATATGTAAACATAGTCGGTTCATTTGTAGCTGTCTTTTACATTACATAACTGCCATCTTGGTACTGTATTTATATGGTATCACAGTGATCGTATATGTCACCAAGTTCTTTCAATTATCTCTTGATCATTAGAATCAAATTTGTGAATTACTTTCGTTATATTCTTTGTGAACCACTTCCAACAAGATTCTCATCTGGCTTTTGATGTATGGGAAAATCAATATAGCAGCCATCCGCCAGATGAGTGCAATATGGGATTTTCTATATGGTAAAATCCTAGCAAAGATCTTGATAGTCCAGATCCAAACAGAGAAAGCGAGATCGGTCATATGATAGACCGGATCAAGATTACGGTGTGATATCCAAAGAGAGAAAGTGAAGATCTTTGATAGTTTGGATCAGAAGGTACGGAAGTGTGGTGGGCCCATAACCTTCCTTGCTGCATCTTGTTCAGTTTCTTCTATCCCTCTTCTGAATCTCCTCAACTTAGGGTATGTTTGGTTGGAGGTAATAGAATGAAGGGGAAATGGAATGGGAGAAGGAATGGAATGGAGAATGGAATGAAATGGATCATTCCATTACTTTGTCTTGTTTGGTTAACCTATGTGAATTAAATGAATTATTACTTAATGTTGTTTGGTATGAAATAGAAATAATAAAAATACTCCTATCCAAAAATATTTTTTAGCAAAAACAATTATAAAATAAAATATCAATGACAACTGTGGTGGGGTTAGCTTTGGCAACGAAAATGGTGGTGGCAGTGGCGGCGGGGTGGTGATGATAGCATTGGTAGTGATGGTGGCGACTGTGGTGGTGGTCAGGCAGTGAAAGTGGTGGTGGCGGTGATGGTTAGGCGCGGCGGTGACAATGTTTACGGTGGTTACAGTGACAATGGTGGCGGCGGCGGTGAGGGTGGTTGCACTGGTGGTAGGGTGGTGGTGGCGGAGGTGGTGGTGACGGTGGCGGTTAGGTGTTGGTGGTGACGATGGTAGTGGTGGTGGTTGTTGTTAGGTAGTGGTGATGTTGAGAAAGTAGGGTGTAGAAGGAATGAAATGAAAAAAAAGAAGAGGGTGGAAATGAATAGTTTTGATGGAATGGGATTCCATGTGTAATGGATGATTCCATTCCATTGAGCAACCAAACACCACTTTTTTCATTCCCATACAATGAATCATTCCATTCCCCCTATCATTCCTACATACCAAACGCTACCTTAATGTTAATTTATCGGTGCCGTGTTGTTTTTTTCCTGATCCATCAGATCTCGCTTTGGGTCTCTTAGGTTCGCCAACATACACTAATCCTCCACTTGTACATATTATAATCTATTGTTCTCCCCTTTTGGAATTGCAATGCTACAGTTTCATCTCCGTTAACTCATTCAGGTGCATATCTTACATTCACAGAGAGAAAGCTATACTAGCATTAATTAGACTTCTTATGCTATTCCATGCAAACCATGATCAACAATCTTGATGAGCATTACGACTATGAGACAACGTGAATTCAGTTGGTATCGGTTGCATTTGTGACATTGCTGATAAAATTTGAGCGTTAAAACCAAAAATTAATTCGTTAAATTAACATATAAAAAGATGAATATATTAAAAAAACAAAATACTTAAAATGATGTTTATTTGATCGGCAAGCCTGGATGGTTGTAAAATTCGAGCGTTGTCGATCCCGGCATTGAGGCGGTATCACGACAAGAATTCGGTTAGTTTCGACTACGTTCGTTACGGTACTGGAGCTAAAAAGTAAAAAAAAAATATAATAATTAAGGTGGACCAATGGCCAATTGGGGTGGGAGTGGAGGCGTAGATCGGTAAACTTGCCATAGGTAAAAGCTGAGCGTTGAGGTAGCGAGTTTACGTGAATTCGGTCGGTTTCCGTTAGCTTCGTTATGGATGGTACCGGAACTCGAACGAAAAAAAATTACGTTTGGTCGGTTTTCTTTGCGTTCGTTTTTGATAACTAAACTAAATAAATAAAAAACAAAATTCGGAAACTAATACAGTGTCACCAATGGTACAATAGGACACTTGCATCACCAAAGTTCATATTTATATATATTAGTAATAATAATAGTAATAGTAATAGTAATGATTTCTGTTTTTATCCAAAACAGATTATATGTATATTCTACTTGTTAGTTTGCTTGTTAAAAAGTATGAAAATTCCATTATGAAAGAAGTTGTATATGCTTGAAATAATAGCAAAATGAAAATGCTAATGATTTATAATTGCTTTTTTTTCCACTAGATAGAAGTGTTTTAAACCTTTTGGTTTCCAGCAACAACCTTACCTCCAAGGAACCAGGGGCGCAACTTCTTGGGGACAGGGGTGGCCCCGGTCATTACAGTTTTTCGATTAATAGTATTAATTTCGTGATTTTTTCAGAAATTTTTTATAGATATTAAGCACGGTCACCGCAAATGTATTTTTCCAAAAGGCTAACAGTCACCGCTGATTTTTTTTATATATATAATACCCCATCGTTTGATATTTTTTTTTACAAAACCTCGCAGTTTTTATAAACAAAAGTTACAAAATTGTAGTCGAATAGTAAAAGCTTTGTTTTTATAAAACTCAAAATTAAAGGGTGCCATTTGATCCGACCTGAACTAAACCTAATCACCGGCACGAACCAAATCGTCGAAGGGAAAATTTTTAGGTCCGTGATTTCGGTCACCCTGTGATTAAGCCTAAGCTTTGCCACTACCTGCAGGAACCAACTTGCTGAAAGTTACTGAAACAAGATGATAGGCACCTGCAGGAACCCTGTATACGTCCGTCAGCAAGCAAAGCTTCCCAGTTTTTCTTGGCTGTCGGCTTCCTTCTAGTTTGTTGTTAATTACCAGCAGCTACATTATGCTAGGTTTCTATATTAACTATTATGAGCTATGGTTCTGTCTCACAATACTACCATGGTCTTGGGCTTATTGTATCGAATCACCACCAGAGTGCTTAGTTTTAAAGATAACAATTAGATGAACCGGATAGGATTTATTAGACATTAATCCATCACATATTAAAGTTTAGGGTTAGTTATCACTACAAGAAAGTAACCTTACAGCGACCAAGGCTATATCGAGGACGCTCGTCTTCGCTAAAACTAACCTTTTATTGACGAATTTTCGTCGATATAGGATTGTTCAAACTTTTCTATATTTTATACCCTAAACCGACGACATGTCGTCGATATAGGGTGGGCCAAACTTTTGGAGGGATTTGCAAAATTTGACGCCAACTTGAAACCCTATTTCGAAGACTTTTCGTCGCTATAGATTAAACTAATTTTTTTTTGTTTTTATTTTATTGGTTGATAAATTAATAAAAAGAAAAAACTAAAAAAATATATAAATCAACCTGTGTTTGACCACTTGTAGTCGCTGCTACTTGAATTAATATTTTAATTTTTTTAATATTGGTTAATAAGTAAATTAAAAAGAATAAAATCAAATAAATAAATTACTATGTTAGGATGAAATGCCCTTGTTAAAGGTTGAATTAATTAATGTATTTTTTTTATTAATTATTGATAAACAAAAAATATATAATTTTAAAACTACTTTTTTTTCACTTCTTATTTGTTTTATCTGCATGTGCTTTACTAATTATTTTCTTTTTCTTATAATATGTTTGTATTATTGTGTATAGATGGGTGGGCGGGTGGATGGATGGATCGATCATTGGATTGATGGATCAATGGATGGATGGACGGATTGATGAACAAATCAACTGATGGATGGGTGGATGGTCGATGAAGGGATGAATCAGTGATGGTCGATCAATGGATGGATGGGTGGATGGTCGATGAAACCTTCATGAAAAATCAGGGAGCATCGATTCAGAATCTAGAGCGGCAGATGGGAGAGATAGCTAGTCATTTAAATGAGAATCATGGAGCATCGATTCAGAATCTAGAGCGGCAGATGGGAGAGATATCTAGTCGTTTAAATGAGAGGCCACCGGGTAGACTTCCAAGCAATACCGAGCAAAACCCGAAAGGATTCGCGAAAGCTGTGATTACTAGGAGTGGTGCAGTGATACGTGACGAGCCCATGATTTAGGAGGTGACTACGGGAGGAGTCGTTGAGCAGCCTGCGGTCGATGGAGAGGAGCAGGTAAACGAGGAGATTCAATTCTCCGCCGGCTAAGGTGCACCAGAGGCGCAGCTCAGCAAGTACAGCACAGGCCGAGAAGCAATTCAAACCACCACTAAGAGTTTATAAGCCTAAATTGCCAAATCCTGGGAGACTTCAGATGGACAGAGACGAGGAGCAGAACGCTAAATTCTTTGAACTTCTTAAGCAGCTTGATCTAAATGTTCCATTCCTTGAGGCACTGACTCAAATGCCTAAATACGCCAAGTTCCTCAAGGACATTCTTACGAATAAGCAGAAGTTAACCGAAGTCTCTTCCGTTCCTCTTAGTGCTGGATGCTCTGCCGTTTTGTAGAGCAAGTTGCCTGAAAAGATGGCCGATCCTGGGAGTTTCACGATTCCTTGCATCTTAGGCGATGATACGGTTAGTCATGCGTTGGCCGACCCTAGGACAGTATTAATCTGATGCCGTATTCTGTTTTTAGTAGACTAGGTCTGGGTGAGCCAAAGCCCACTAGGATGAGCATTCAGCTCGCGGACTGATCCGTGAAATATCTGCGTGGGATTGTTAAGAACATGCTCGTTCGCATTGGTAAGTTCATCTTCCCGGTGGACTTCGTTATTCTTGATATGAACGAGGATGATAGTGTTCCGCTCATTCTAGGCAGACCCTTTCTAGCCACCGCGCAGGCGTTGATCGACGCTCGCGATGGTAAGCTGATCCTTTGAGTTGGGGATGAGAACGTCACCTTTGGCGTTTGACAGTCTCTCAAACACCCCAAATCGGCTGATGACTCCCTATACTTCATTGATACGATCATGACTCATGTGGGGGAGTTTTTCAGTGACATCTGTGGAGGCTTCGCCTTAGACACAGATTATAGATAGGGAGATTCCATGACCGAATAGCCCTCTGATGCTGACGCCAAGTCACCCTCCCTTGATTCTGACATATCGACTGAGATCGTGCGAGTCGATCCAAAGGACCGACCTTCCGTCGAGAGTCCTCATTCTTCCTTAGAGCTTAAAGATCTGCCCACTCATTTGGAGTACGCGTTTCTGGATGAAGAGAGGAAGTTGCCAGTGATTATTGCTTCTGCACTGACGGAGGGTGAGAAAATGAAGTTGTTGAAGGTGCTTGGGCGCACAAGGAGGCCATTTCTTGGAAGATTATCAACATCAAAGGTATAAACCCCTCATTCTGCACTCATAAAATCCTCATGGAGGATGACTTCAAAACTGTTGTTCAGCCTCAGAGAAGGTTAAATCCGAAGATGCAAGAGGTGGTGAAGAAAGAGATTATTAAACTCCTTGATGCAGGGATCATCTTTCCCATTTCTGATAGCGCATGGGTTAGTCCAGTTCAAGTGGTTCCGAAGAAGGGTGGCATGACTGTCGTCACCAATGAGAGGAACGAGCTCATTCCCACTCGAACTATGACTGGTTGGAGAGTCTGCATCGACTATCGCAGACTGAACGATGCCACCAGGAAAGATCACTTTCCTCTTCCATTCATTGACCAGATGTTGGAGCGTTTGGCAGGTCAGCAGTACTACTGCTTCCTTGATGGTTTCTCTGGGTATTTTCAGATCCCGATAGCTCCATATGACCAGGAGAAAACCACATTCACTTATCCTTATGGCATGTTTGCCTATAAACGTAGGCCCTTTGGACTTTGCAACGCTCCAGCCACATTTCAGAGAAGCATGGTGGCTATATTTCACGACATGATCGAGGACTTTTCGGTATTTGGGAGTTCCTATGATCATTGTCTCTCCAATCTTGAAAAGATGACGTCTCGTTGTGTTGATACCAACCTGGTCCTTAACTAGGAGAAGTGTCATTTCATGGTGCACGAGGGCATTGTCTTGGGGCATCGAATCTCTAGTGCGGGTATTGAGGTAGATCGAGCCAAAATCGTAACCATCTCTAAACTTCCCTCGCCCACTTCTGTGAGATCTATTCGAAGCTTTTTGGGTCACGCTGGATTCTATCGTCGTTTCATTAAAGATTTCTCTAAAATCGCGAGACCCTGACCAAGATTCTTGAGAAGGATGCCCCATTTGTTTTTTCTGAGCAGTGTATCGAGGCGTTTGATCTTCTAAAAGACAAACTCGTTAACGCCCCGATCATGGTTGCTCCCGACTGGATGCTACCATTCGAGTTGATGTGTGACGCGAGCGATTATGCAGTCGGTGCTGTTCTTGGACAGCGAAATGAGAGACACTTCCATCCGATCTACTATGCGAGCCGGACTTTAAACGACGCTTAGGAGAGCTACACCACCACCGAGAAAGAGTTTCTAGCTGTGGTGTTTGCATTCGATAAGTTTAGGTCCTATCTTGTTCTGTCCAAAACTGTTGTTTACAAGGATCATGCTGCTAAAATATACGTATTATTATATAAATATTCCCTATCATTAAGTACTTTTGAGCCAAGTTTTTATTAAATATTATTAATATTTGGTTCATATGTGAGTTTAAAGGTTTGAAGAGACAATGAGCTGAAACTAGTAAATCAACTCTACAATAACATACTATAATATACATAGTTTAAAATAAAAGAAAAAAAAAAAACAGAAAAGAAAAATGAACTACATGTAAACCGTACAATTAAATTAATTGTATGTAAATAAATAGTTCTATTTTGTGTGATATCTAATTTATATTATAGTTATACTCTTGGTTATCCATATCAGTTGACTTGAACAAGAAATACAATTTCATTGGATCAAACAAATAGACCGGATGCATAGGCCAGAACCAATAAAAGAAACAAGACACAAGGGTTTTATATATATAAATAATAAAGGTCAGACCCTGGGGGGATTAAGGGGAAAAGAGATAAAAGTTTTAAGAGGAGCCGCCGCCATCATAAGAACAATTCATTATTCTTTCTTTCTTGGTTTTCTCACAAGTAGCAGAAGTAAAAAGTCAGCTGTGAAGTTCTTTTTTGTGATTGGAGAGAGAATCATCACCACATATCTTGGCACCTTTTGGATATTTTGTTGGTCAGCCGTGAAGTTCAACATCACAAGGCAGCCGCAAGTCACATGTTGTGGAGGTATTCGGGTTCATACCTGCTCATTCAAACACTGTTATCCCTTTTTTTTCTCCTTTCTCTTTTTTTCTCTTCTTTCTCTTCTTTTCTCTTTTCCTTCTTCTCTTTTCATTTTCTTCTTTCTTACTCTTCCAGTTCTTCCCCATTTTTATCTTCTTCTTTCTCTTTTTCTCCATCTCTTTCTTTCTCCTCCTTTTTTACTCTTCACTCTCCCTTTTCTTCTTTTCCCTTCTTTTCTTCTTCTCCCGGCAAACGCACCACCCTTTCTCCTTTCTTTCCTCTTTTTTTCCTCTGTTTTTTCTTTTTATCACTTTTACTCCTTTTTTCATTCTTTATTTTTTTCTTTTTCTTTTTTACTTTTCTCCTATTTCTTCTTTATATTTTCTTTTTCTTTTTCGTTCTTTTTTCTATTATTTTCTTTTTTATTCTATTTTTTACCTATTGTTTGTCTTCTTTTTTTCTCCTTTTTTATACTTTCTACTTTCTTTCTCCCTTTTTTTTTCTTTTCTTTTTTTTACTCCTTTCCTATTTCTTCTTTTTTTCTTCTTAATTCTCTTTTTTCCCTCCTTTTCTATTCTTTCTTCTTTTTTTTCCTTTCTTTTTTTCATTCTCCATTTTCTTCTTTTTTTTCTTCTTTTATTTCTTTTTATTTTTTTTCTTTTCTTCTTCCATTTTTTTCTCTTTCTTTTCCTTTTACCTTTTTTTTCTTTTTTCTCTTTCTTTCTTCTTCTTTTTTTCTAATTCTTCCTCTCTTTTTTTCTCCCCTCTTCTTTCTTTTCTTTCTTTTTTTTCTTTCTTTTTCTCTTTTCTTTTCCTTTATTCTCCTCTTCCTTTTCTTTGTACTTCCTTTTTTTTTCTTTCTTTTTTTTCTTCCTTCTTTACTTTTTCTCTCTCTTTTTTCTATTCCTTTTTTTTTCTTTTCCTTTTATGTTTATATTTTTTTCTCTTTTTTTTCTTTCCTTTCTAATTTTTATTTTTTTTTCTATTCTTTCTTTTCATTTTTTCTTTATTATTTTTTTTTCACCTTTCACTTTTCACTTTTTTTTCTTTTCTATTTTCACCCCTCTTTTATTTTTTTTTCTTTCTTTTCTTCTTCTTTTTTCTTTTCTTTATTTTTCCATTTTTTTTCTTCTTCTTTTCCTTTTTCCCCCTTCCTTTTTCATCTTTCTTTTCTCTTTTTTTTTTCCTTCTACTTCCCTTTTCTTCATCTAATTACTACCCCCTCCTTTTTAATTTTTCTCTTTTCCTTTTTCTTTTCTTATTTCTTGTTCTCTTTCTACTTTCTCTCTCTTGTTCCTCATCCCTCCCTTTTCACTGGCAACGACGTCAAAAACTTGATGTGTGAATATATATATATATATATATATATATATATATGTATATAATAAAACGGTTCACAACTAAGCTTTAAAAACCAAACAACCTAACCTAGTTCACACAATCGGCAAGTGAATCGGTCGCGTGTTGCAAAGAGAAAGGAAGTCCGGGTATCGAACTCAAGGACACGTGAGGTGGCTTGAAAAACTAGACCCTAACTAAGTATTGCCTAATAAAAATATTTAACTTTTTTATCTTTCTTATTTTATTTTAATTAATTTAAACTAATTTATCTAACTTACTTAACTTAACGAAACTAACGGGAAAACTTAACGCCACTAACGAACTTTTATCGAATATGGAGAAACGACTACCTAGGCAAGAATCCTATTGACAGTTCAACGGCTAACGGAATTAACTAATCACACGACACCAGGATCTTAAAAATAAATAAATCAACTAAGGCTCACTAAAGTTCGCTATATCACATCTCGGTCTCACCAACTAACCCTCGCGAATCTAAGAAGATTGAATTAACCTACCGGGATAAAGATTACTAAGGTACCCTAATAACGCATCTCCTCTCGGATTCAACGACACAAAACCCGCTAAAAATTGGTACTAGCAACTTTAGGGATAAAGGGGTAACAATATTTAACTTGATCTAGGACATTTATTTGCACGCAAATCTAAACCGGACTAGACCAAAACTCGCTCTCGAGCAATTCTAACATTGCTGAATAAAGAAACGAGACAAACCGACTCCCTATTACCTCTCGGTCACAAGGAAGGTGAACTTATTGAATTTTAATAATTAATTGCATAAAATATTCCTATGGTCGCGCTAACCACAAATAGATCAAAAACACCAAGTCTATGAACTAAACGTAGAAGCCTAACCGAACGACACACAATCAATCAATCAAAGTCATACGCGGAATCAAAAGCAATAATTATATAAAAACAATATTTTAACGCATCCAAGATCAAATTAAATAAAACTTTTCAATAATAATCATGCCGTGTAACAAGTCAAAACCAAATAAGCCGTCAAACAAAATCAATATTCATCTCAACCTAGGTAGTTCAAGAGGTTTAGCTACTCATGCTCATGAAGGAAACAAAAATATAATATGTATTATGGTTCATAGAAAAGCAAAATAAAATAATAATTATTGAGTAACTTGCCTGCTTCTTTTTTTTCTCTCTCTTTAATTTCGATTGATTCAAAGTGCACAAGAGATTCTCACAAAAACTTATTTCCATGTATGAATTAACCCCAAAGTAGTGACAATAATGATGCTGTGGTGAACTTCAATGCGCACAGTATCCTCCAATTAGAGTTTTCTTTTGGCCGCCACTTTCTGTCACCCGGTCCCCCGGTGCCGTCACCATGTCTTTTGTTTTTATAATATGCTTGAGTAGGGTTCTCATAATCACCGACATAGGGCCTGTTTCATGTGGGCTGCCAGTTTAAAAGAAATCAATATTCCACATGGGCTTGGAGACTTCCTAGTGACCCTTCCAACAATTCCTACAACAATTAAAACGAGTTGAGTTCTTGTGGGATTTAGAATTCCATTAAAATAAAAGGGCACTCAACACATATAATTGTTTAGTTTATTAATAGTTGTTCATGGCATTCTTTTTTTTTCTTCGAATATGTTAATTGTTACATTTAAATGGCCATACAACTTTAACACATAGAGATATTTGAAAGCACACTCATCAATCACAAGTTTAGTATAAATACTTCATTTTAATTTATTGTTTCATTAAAGCCTTTAAACTCACATGTGAACCAAATATTAATAATATTCAATAAAAACTTGGCTCAAAAGTACTTAAAGGTAGGGAATATTTATATAATAATACGTATATTTTAGACTACATCAGATGGATAGACTCATGGATATATCAATGGATGAATTATTGGATGTGTTTGTCTACGTGTTAATGGTTGCATGTTGATGTATGTATGTATGTATGTGGGTGTATGGATAAATGTCTGTATGTGTCCAATAAGTCGTCCTATTTAAAGGATATATCTGAGAGAGATGCAAATCATGCCGTTAATGCTTAGAGTTATTGCCTAGTATGATAGTATAACTCATGCAATTGATGAATCAAGTGCCAAAATATACAAATTAGAGTACCTACAATGCCTGCTTAAAAGGCTATAGTGTGCTCACCTTTATAATTACTTTATCACAAGACAAATTTCTTTTTATTACAATCTCTATAACCAAATTAATATTATTAACCCTCTTATTTGGGTTTGGGTTCGGGTCGGGTAAATCGGATTTGGGAATTTTAGGCACCCCTTATGAATATGTGTTTGTGAGTATATGTGTGTGTGTATATGTATGTATGTGTGTATAATTCTAATTAAAATAATCATCATTATAATTAATATATTAGTGCATATCATCAATAAAGAAAAAAAATTATTTAAAAATCCTCTATAATGCTCGCTGTAAGTTAAATTAAGTTTATTTATGTATTTATTAAAGCTTTTGGAGGGATTGGTAAAAAAAAGTCCCGCCAAGTAAAAACTTTGTCCCGAGGACATGTCCTTGAAATAGGGATATTTAATTTCTTTTATAATTTAATTTGATTCTTTTTTTAAAGAGCCGATCTTGAGTAGCTTGCGAGCAGGTCGGCTCGTTTACACCCCTACTTTTATATTTTAATCCTTCACTATTTATATATGTATGTATATATACTAGACAAAATGGCAAAAGACCTCATTTACATTTGACCTGATTTTCATTAGACGTCCTTTAATGAAAGAAATAGCAAAAGGCATACTTCATGTTTCTAATTTGTTTCGCGTTACGTTCTTTGTCACTAACCCAGTTAAAATTTTTTGTTAAATCTGATCATGTGCCTTGTACACGAGGATAGTGTGGTCATTTTACCTTTTAAGGACTATTTGTGTTTTTAAATTAAAGATTAGGTCTTAAATAATAAAGATACTTTTATTTTCCATTAAAATAAAAAATATATATATACAACATCACTAGCATCATCCCTCCACATCACCATCATCTTCATCATCACCGCCGCCGTTATACGCCGTTACCGATATCCACCGTCACTAATCAATGGAATTAGCTCTCACCAACGTCGTATACCGTCACACCGTCAACCTCTCTCCGTCAACCACCACCGTCCATCAAACCCTAACCCTAACTCCATCACCTTCACCAAATCACAATCATTTACATCCTTAACACAAATCAAATCCTCCAAACACCACCAGACACCAAAATTAGCAAACCCTAGACCATTACCCTTCCTCAAAACCACCTTCATCACCGGCGTCACCGTCGCCGCCGTCGTCCTCTCACGTCTCACCATCAAACCATCCTTCGCAGCCCCACCGCCACCTCCGTCCCCAAACATTGCTAGGTCTGATGTTGTGTATGTTTCTTCATGGTTGTCATCCTTAATCGACCGTCAATAACCTGAAAATCATGATTTAAATCAATTGAATCTAAGGTAATGAACCCTATGCTTTGAAACAAATCCGACGATCAGATGGTCGCGTTGTTCCAGTCCAGATATAACATTTGAAGTGCACGGCTGGTGGCGGTGTAAGGCAATGGGTGTGGACGGCGTACGGAAGTGGTGTAGCGGTTGTGATGATGTGGACGGATGGTGGCGGCGTAAGGCTATGGGTGGTGGTAGTTGAAGGTGGCGGGTGGAGGTAGCGGTCGGAAAGAGGCGGTATTGGTTGATTGTTGGTGGTGGTGGTGGATATTAAAGAGGGAAAAAGAAGGTTGGGGTGAGTGGTGATGAAGATGGGTAGATGATGGGAGAGAGTGTGTGTGTGTGTGTGTGTGTTTATATATTTTCAAATTTTCTATAAATAAAATAGCGGAATGGCTTATATACCCTCATGTGTTTTGCACATGATCAGATTTAACAAAAAAATTTAACTGGGTTAGTGACAAAGGACGTAACACGAAACAAATTAGAAACATGAAGTATGTCTTTTGTTATTTCTTTCATTAAAGGACGTCTAATGAAAATCAGGTCAAACGTAAAGTACGTCTTTTGTCATTTTGTCTATATACTATCTATACTTATATATAAACTTATGTATATAGTATAGGAATAAGTATATATAAAAAGTGGATCAGGATCCACTGTATGAATTGCTAGTTATACATAGAGAACCTGATTCTTAATAAAATAACAGTAGTAACAACCAATAAAAGTTGTATTCAATTTCGAGATCGGAAGTCCCCGGAATTTTTATAAGGTCTTGAAAACTTTATTAACGTTGCCAATAACCATATCGCAAGTGATGGGAAAACGTATTGCCCTTGTAAACAATGTGGCAATGCATACCGGGAAACCTTGAAGACGGTTCTTGCCCACATACATGACCGTGGATTCTACAAGCATATCAGACATGGATTTATCATGGTGAGGAATATCCTGGTGCTTTGGATGTAGAGGAGCTCTAGGCTTCAAAACCACGTACTCCAGCACCAAATAATGAAATGTTTGATGCAATTAATGATGCTATGGATGAAGAAAATATAGATGAAACTGGTTCTGACCCAGAACTTGATGCATTGTTTGAGGAGCTCTATACTGAATTATACCGCGGTTGTAGTCATATGTTGTCCTTAAACTTTCTAGCAAAATTGATAAATATTAAAGTTATTAAAAATTGGATGAATATTTCGTTTGACTAAATTTTAGAGCTTTTATGAGTTGCATTTCCGAAAGCTCATGTTCCAATATCACACTATAAAGCTAAAAATAAGCGGAAAAAGATTGGATTAGGATATCAATCAATCCATACTTGTATTAATGATTGTTCTCTGTTTTAGAAAGAGAATGAATTATTGCAAAACTGTTCGGTTTGTAGTGAGAGTAGATGGGCTGATAAAAACCCAAATGGGAAGAAAGTGCCACGAAAAGTGTTGCGCTACTTTCCAACAACTTCCCGGCTTTGACGAAGGTATAGTTCTAGATTCACGGCAAAAGATACGATATGGCATAATACTAGATGCTCAACGGATGGCATGATGTGTCATCCGGTTGATGGAAAGGCTTGGCAAGATTTTGATAAAAGATATCCTGATTTTGCCAAAGAACCCATAAATGTTCGCTTGGGTTTTGCTGCCATGGCTTTAATCTGTTCAGTAATATGAATTTGTCTTACAATGTGGCTGTAGGCTCAAAATTCCATATTGTTGTTAGGATTGTGTATGTCGTTCTAGTTTGCTTTTAGTCGATGTATTACGTACTCGGTACGTTTATTATGTAAACTTTGGAGAAATGGGACCCTATAAAAGGGTCAATTTACTCATTTCTCCAAACAACTCTTTCAAGACAACCTTTTGGAAATAAAGTTTCTCTCATCAACTTTTCTCTTTTCCTTTCTTTTATAATAACAAAACTAAGATCCGAGATCCGAGTGTTGTCGGTGATTTCTGCTAACCAACAACACTGATTGATCTGAGTAAAGTTGTGAGATCCATCTAGAGGACCTACAAGTGGTATCAGAGCTTTCGGCTAGACTTTTTGTGGTTTTCGGTCAAACTTTTCGGATTTGATCTTAGTTTTTGTTGGATTTGAGGTTGATTTCATGTTATTCACCTCTTTTGGAGTCCCTTACGCCTTAGAAATACACGAGAGTCACCAAATCTAAGTTTTTAGTGTTTTAAGTTTTTGTGTCTGAGCTCATATTCGGCTTAAAAACTCAGATCTAGGCCGATTTATAGGTTTTAGACTAAAGTCTTTTTGACTTTTTGGAAGTTTAGGTGCTATATTTTAAAAAAAAAAGCAAACAAAAAAAAGAAAAAAGACTGTAAAAAATCGAGTCGTGCGAGTACTGTAGCGATCCAGTCACGCGAGCACTGTAGCAACAGTCGTGTGAAAGAAGATGTTAAAAAGAGAATTCGACATGTTTAAACATATTAAAAGAGAATCGGTTGTCTCTCTCATCAACAGATTTGAGTCGCTCGTCACCAAAATGAGAAGTGTCGGTATCATCAATGGTTTGTCTGAGATCAACAAGGAACAACAGTGTGGTCACTATCAAGAGAACCACAAACCTAAATACCGTAACACTTTCAGAGTTGACTTCTACCAGCAAGTCTTTTGAAATAATGGAAAATAAGCTCCAATGAACAATCATCCAAAGAAAATAAAGTTGGGATAAGTGCCGCAGGTGGAAGCAGTTATGCATGTCATATCCTGTAACACCCCGGCTTAAGCGGAAACGCCCAAGTGTGACATACAGATTGTTCAAACACACGTGACACTATTTGGTGATAATAATAACATTAATTCATTTAATAAGCCAAGTAACACAAGTTCGAAAGTAACAATACAAGTTCAAACCAAAACATAACCATAACAATAGTTTTTTTTATTGAAATACCCTAAGTACTTTAAGTGTCTTCAATACTTCAACCTCTAATCACGGTACCTGTAACATATGTATAAAATATAGTCACCTATAAATATAGCTGGTGAGTTTCCACAGTTTAAAGACGTACATAAAAACCATACAATTCATAGACATGTGATAAACGAGCAAGTAAGTCCTTTCCAGTTGGTACAACCAACGTACTTGGATAATCGCGCAAGTAAGGTCCTTTCCAATTGGTAACAACCAACGTACTTGGATAATGAGGCCCTTTTCCACTCGATACAAATGGACCGGAGTGCTAAGGGGGGCGTATGATCATACTTAATGAGGCTTCTCAATCGTGCAAGTAATATTCGTGCAGTAATACAAGTAACACACAAGTCCATATACGAATTGTAGTTTTGTAATAGAAGAAATAATACTTGAATTTTTATAAGGATACATATGCTACCCCAAGACATTAAAGCATTAAAAAGGGGTGGTGAAAAACTCACCTTAGTAATTGAAGTGAAAAAGGAATAAGAATAACTTGAAGGCGTCAAAGGAAACCGAAGCGGTCAATCCGTACGAACTATAAATAAGAATAAACACGATTTTTAACGACTATTCTAACGGGATTTTAAAGTTGATTAATTGCACAAATAATTTTAAAATTTAGTTATTATTTTATAATTTTATTACAAATCTTAGGGCTCTTTGATTATTATATTATTATTCATGCTACATGGTAACTTGTTGATTAATAAGATATAAATAGTTTAACAGCGAGAATTATGAAGTTTAAACATTAGAGATACTTGAACTATTGTTTATAAGACGAGAACGTAATTATTGTTTTAACGAGACGATTTTAGAACATTAAAGTTTACGTGACGTTTAATAACGATTTTTAATGATGGTTTACGAAATCGAGAAACTTGGTTTTTAAACGTAAAATGGTGAGATATATTTTATATTCAATTTACATAATTTTTATTTAATTTAAAAAAGTTTTTTTTATGATTTTATAATGATTTTTAAATGATTAATTAAGTTAATATAATATAAATGAATAATATTAATAATTAAAAAAATTGATGTTTGACCCGGGTTTCGAACCCGGGTCTTAGCTGTGAATGTGCAGTGTCTTAACCAACTGGTCTGGATCTTGAATTCGTTAAGGTATTGATTATTATTATATATATATTATTAATTTTAAAGTTATATAGTATTAATAATAATAATAATATAAGTAACAGTTTAAACAAAAAGACAACGCTTGACCCGGGTTTCGAACCCGGGTCTACTGTTTACAACATAGTGAAGTTAACCCGTCGGTCTAAGTGTTCATTCAGTTTGAGCTTGAAAAATATTATATATATATAATTACCAGATTCATCTTCTTCATCTTATAAGAACATAAACCCTAATTTTCCAATTGGGGTTTCTGTTCCATGTTTGTTTCAATAAGTTTAGGGGTTTTGTTTATTGGTGTAACGACATTAAAAAGCATATATCAATTACCTTTAGATGTTATGATTTGGCCGAAACCCGTTTGCTGGAAAATAATTCAAAGAATTCCCAATTACAGATAATTCAGTGTATTAAAGGGGGGTTAGAGAGAATGAGCAAGTTGTAATGAAGCTTAGGGTCCTATTTATATTAGTAGGAGGAGCGTGGACGCGGTTATTGCATTAATGGTGAATCCCGTGAAATCCGGCGTCGATTACGGGGTGTTTTACGGCAAGGAATCACAATTAATTAGTTGGTTATTGCTTAATATTGATGGAGAATTATTTTTATATAAACAAATTCGAGTTAAAAACGCGTTTAAGGGTGTAACGGCTTCCTCCGGCGCCGGATTCCGGCCACCGGAGGTTTGCCGGAAAAACGGGGACGGGGAAGGGTGGGGGGCTGGGTAAGGTTTGACTTTTATAATAATATTTAATTATATAATTTAAATAGAATTTGTAGTTTAGCCCCTGGAGTTTCAACTTCTTTTTAAAGGTAATTTAATTTCTTTTAAGTTAAAATAAGTATTTGAAGTTTACATTTTTAACCCAAACTTTCTAATTGAATTATAAAGCCTTCGGTTTTGGATTATTTACGCGTTTTACTCGCGCGGCTCGATTAACGTTAAGGTTCGAGAATTTATAAACATTTAAATAACAACGAACAACGAATAATGAACATTAAATGTCGGGAATCACTTTATTAAAATATATTTAATACATCGAAACGAACCAACGGGTCGGGTTTACAATACGAACACGAATCGAAAATTGACGAATGTCACATATCCTTCCCGATGTACACACAAATCTATGCACTCAAGCATGCATTCACAAAGTTGAGTTCTATAGAAATAACTACAATGTTGTCGTAAAAGAGAACTCACAGTTGAAAAGTCTAAACAAACAATATGTTAAAGCTGATGAGATTTTACACCACTAAGATCAATACTCACCATGACGATGTTGCAAATTTAAAACTCAACATTTTTAAATCACAAAAGGAAGTTGAATACTACAAAAATAAAATTACAAAGCTGAAAGATGAAATTGAAAATTTGGAAAATGAGCTTTTAGTAAAGAAATCAACTCCTGAGAAACATGAGATAGCGGTTGAAAATTTTGAGTTAGCATCAGATAAGTTAAATGATATTCTTGGAGCACAAAGGAGTGCTAAACTAAAGTCGGGACTGTGTATGATTGTACTGCTGTACCTCCTCCCATGAATGACAATTACACCAGTATGCCACCCTTTAGTTACAACACTCCTCTTGAGGAAGAAATAGCATATGGTGTTGGTAATACCAAAACCTGTAACATTTGTTCCTCCAGCTTCTAAAGAAACTGCTCCAATACCTGTAAGTGTTGATCCCAGTGGTGATTCATCTTGTTTAGCAGGTTGTGTTGTAGAAAATGGGTCGGTGGAAACGGACAGGAGTTGTGATTATGAAACCGTTTGTGATAAAACTTTTGTTGAAAAATGTTTCAATGAAAGTACGCCTGTTGAGGTGAACATATCAAGTTGTTCATCATCAAGTTGTGAGACTGAGGATAATTCAAGTAAAAGTAAAGTTTTTGAAAATGAAAAGGCAAGTACTTCGTGTAAATATGTTCCACCAAATAAACGATCATTTTCTCAAACAACCAATCATATAAGAAATCCTCAGGCATACAACTTCTTTGATAACAACTACTATGGTCATTATCAACAAAATTTTGTTGATCCGTATTACACAAATGTGTTTTATAATCATGTTCCTTTCCAAGGATCACCTTTCCCACCACACCAACCACGTTATAGTACAGATGAGTTCTATGGCACTCCTAGGAGAAAGTGTTGTTTTGTGTGTGGTCACTCTTCTCACCTTGCAAGACATTGCAAGCACTGGTTCAAGAAACAAATTGATATTCAAAGGCGGCTTAGTCAGTCCCCCAAAAGGACCGTTTAGTAGCCTTGATTCAAGGACTGATCAAGCTGATAGTGAGCCCAGCGAAATGGATGTGAGATCTAAAGTTAATAAAGTAAATCATAAAAAGAAACCTTTTTGGAAAACCAAGAAGGAAAAAATCAAAAAGGATCCTAAGATTGTAAAGTCGATTCACTAAAAACAGTTTTAAATCAAGAAAAGACAAGTCCAAAATTGCCAAACCAAGGAACAAGTTTTTGCTTGGATTCCTAATGACTACTCTTCATCAAGTGAGGCTGCACCAAGAAATAAATGGTTTTCAAGAAATAAACTTAAGTTTGATCGGTTTACGGTTGACCTTCCCGGGACAAAAGTATCCCGGGAACCCTTGTCTATTTAAACGCTTAGTGCATGCAGAGTCAATTAAGGAGGACTATTAATAGTATTTAGTACTTAGATAGTGATTGCACCCGACATTTGATGGGAGACGAACCCTTGCTGTTTGATGATAAACCATTTGATGGCGAATTCGAGTCTTTATTAAGAGAATGGGAGGACAAACTTCAAGGAAGGGAAGTGTTTCATATGGTACTTTGTGCTTCAACAACGCCAGCCTTGTTCAAATGGCTCAACCACAACTTATCGAGCGTTTCTCAAACCAACCTCGTCCAACTACTTCTCTCAAGTGATGGATCCAACATCAGCTGTTGGGTCTCGGTTTGAATCTCTTCAACTTTGTTATACAATGTGATAATGCATGCTTAAGCTAGTCCATCTAACAACAACTTTGCTAACCTTTTCACTAAAGCCATCAATCATGCCCGATTTGAATTTCTGGTCGAATTGCTCGGCATGCTCAATTTTGATTAAAAAAACCTATCTATCCTTTTGTTTTAAAATTGTAAATATTTTTCAAATATGCCACAATTTTAGAGGGAGAAAATGAGTTATCTATAACTCACCAAAAAGATTTTCACTTTGTAAGTTTAAGAAAAACTAAAATGAGTCATTTGACTTATCAAAAATATTTTACATTCTTTTGAGAAAATCATAAAAGCGTTTCTAAAAGTGCTATCCCGTTAAAAGGGAGCTCCTGTTTAGAGGGAGTCGGATAATTAAAAATTTTACAAAATCTAGAGAAATTGATCCGACCATTGGAAATGGTAAGAAATTATCTCTAACGATTCTAGCACATGAAAAGAGTAGATCAAAAGCTAACAAAATCATTGCTTGATGTGTAGATAGGAAGACAAATGAGTAAGTGTCATAGTGATATAAACTTAAATATCTGCCTATGCTAGTGGTTACACATTATGAAGCGGTTGTCGACTCCAACTAAAGTCATATCAATGAAGGGAAGAAACGTAAATAAAGTGTTATACCCAAGCCTCTTTTTACCTGATCACAGTGGTCTTATGTAATCAAGTGTCAATTTTAATTCTGTTGAGTCAAGAAAAGTGTCAAGAAAAGAAAAAGAAAAAGAGTCAGAAAATAAATGAAAAGAAAAGAAAAAAAAAGTTTAAAAGAGGTCTGTCTTAGGATTTTTAACTTCTAACTTGTTTCTTCTTTTATTTTGATTCAAGCCTTGGACTTTCTCTACGCGATAATATGGTATTATCCGACCTGATTGTTAAGGCCCTAAATCTTCTGCTTTATTTTATTTTCTTTCTTTTGTTCAAGCTTTGGACTTTCTCTGCTTGTAGTCGTACAAGACCTGATTGTTAAAGCCCTGAACTTCTGCTTTATTTTAATATTTCTAGATAGAGTCAAGTGTCCAAAATAAAGTGTTCAAAGTGTCAATAAGTGTACTGTGATAATATAACAAAGATTTAAGTCAATTTGAGGTGACATGTGAAAGCAAATTAAGCCCGAGGTATGATGGAGTCTATAACTTGTCAGATTAAATGGGGACCACACAAGCATTGTGCCTAATACATACCTTAAAATATCACTTTGACATCAAAAAACTTGTTAAGTTTAAAGTGGACAAATTATATCTACAATTAACTTTGGGTCCTTGGCATAATAATGTCCAAATATAAGTTTAATCTAGAACATTAACTGATAATGTGATTCCATGTCATGATCTTTCTCACATAAATTTTTAGGGCTCGGATTTTCAGTATTCTCAGCAAACATTATATTCAGAACAAATCTAGGATACGGTATCCTCCAAGGTAATAAGTGTCCTAATTATGTTATATAACTAACACATTGTCTGCTACTTTACTTGTTTACCAGGTCAAAGATTGTTGTTGTGATCTCTCGAAGACTTGCACTTGCCGTTATTAGAACATGGCCGATAAGGAAAACATGTTAGATTGAATGATTAATGGCTAATTGGATCCGGTCGCTGGTTTCCTAAATTATAGGCCATTTAGTTAGCTTTATTTTTGTATAAATAGAGCCTAGCTCGGATCACAACACACACACTTCTTAGCACTCGAGACTTACTAGCACTCGTTCATTATAATCAAGATCCAATTAAGCTCCACCACTTGTAACCACTTTATTATTAATAAATCGGTGGTGATAGTTTTCACCACCCGGGGTTTTTTTCTTGTTATCCCAAGGATAACAGGGTTTTTCCTCGCAACAAATCTCTGTGTTCAAACCCATTTTACAAGCACCTAGTCCCATTTTACTAATTTGGTTGTAAAATCACGATTGTTAATTTTTGACCAAAAGAATTTGGCGCCCATCGTGGGGCCACGGTGCTTCAATCCTTGAAATCCGTTTATTTCATTTACTTTCATTCTCTTTACAATGGCCTCACAACCAAAAACCAGTTCAGTCTTTGCTCCAGTGGTCACTACTGCTTTAAGTGTCAACCCAGGACCTCCACCACTGCCGCAGAAAAATACTCAGCTTAGAGGAGAACTTCCACCATTCGCGGGATCCTCTACATGGGTAGATCCGGTTATTTCTAATAATGATATTTTTTCTTTGATGAAACAGGTCAAAACTCACATGGAGCAGCAAGAGAAGACCAAATCAAGGCTATTCAAGGAGATTGAAGGAATCAAAAAGAAACCAGGGCAGGAGGCCACTCCAATCATGCCCAGAGTCCTTGATTTTGATTCTCCAGGATCATCTATCCTTCAGAATCCCGGATCCTTGGGGACACAATCAGCAAGGATTCCGCCCCAGCAGCAGTCAGGATACTGGGGAACCTACCCTTCGGTATCCTCGGAATTATCCAGACCTACAAGGCCAGACTCCATGAACATGCAGCCTCGTTCAACCTTGCCAGCTGGCATATTCTCGTCAGGATCTCCTATGGTGTCCTCTGAAGTGCATATTGGAGATGACATCCCTATGCAGACGTCACCTTATCCTGAGGATACTCTCTATGGAGGAACTAGATGTCAAGGCTCACAATACCAGAGACCTAACCACGACCTCGGTAACAGTTTACTTAATGCTAATTTATACACTAACCATGGACATGTGCAGGATAAGGGGATATCCCCTAAGATAGCCAGGGAATTGCAGAAAATGAAGGATATGATTTCCAATATCCCGGGGATAATACGTCCCATAGCTGAAGTTCCCGCAGGTAGCCACAGGATATCCAGGTTTACTTGGCCTATATGTGATGTGGAGATCCCCAAGAAATTCCAGACGCCCAGCATGAAGCTGTATGATGGCACTACGGATCCTGAAGAACATGTAGCTCAATACAGAGAAAGGATGGAGATCAACCCAATCCCCGTTGACATCAAAGAAGCTTTCCTATGCAAGGGATTCGGTTCAACCTTGACGGGGCCAGCCCTCAAATGGTTATTGAGTATTCCTTCCAACACTATTACCTCATTTTCCCATTTGATTAACTTGTTCAATAATCAATTTTCTTGTAGTAGATCTTTTGAGAAAATGACAGGTGATTTATATAGAATTGTTCAGCATAACCATGAATCCTTAAGGGATTACATAACCAGATTTAGCAGGGAAGCTTTGGAGATCCCCAACCTTGACATGGCAGCTGTTGTCGAAGCCTTCAAGATGGGACTAAGGAAGGATTCTCCTTTCTATGACAACCTTGTCATGACTCCATGCAGGAATCTTGATGAAGTCAGAAACAGGGCGTTAAGATACATTCGGCTAGAGGATGACAATAAAGCTCATGGAAGCTCGGTTATCCCAAAGTATGAATCAACCAACAGAAAGTCAAACACTCCACAGAAGTTCTCTAGGCCCAAGCCTTATTCCAAGCAGGATAATCCCAGGATAAATGCTGTGGAAGAAGACGAAGACGATGAAGAGTATCCTAAAATCTCTGAATATTGTTTTAATATTGATGTTAGTGGTGTGATTTGTGCCATGCAGGATCTAGATGACAAGGCCAGATGGCCAAAGAAAAATGAAAAGCCTGGATCCATCAAAGACAAGTCTAAATGGTGTGCATTCCATGAAGACTTCGGCCATCGGACTGAAGATTGCATAGCACTTCGGAAAGAAATAGGATATCTTCTCAGCAAAGGGTACCTGAAGGAGCTGTTTGGAAAAAACGAGAACAAGAGTCAGGAACCTGTTAAGATACCTGAAAGGGCACCTTCTCCTCCTCTTGGAGCTAAGGTTGTATCCTTTATCTCAAGAGGATCCGACATCTGTGGAACTTCATATTCAGCAGTTAAGAAGCGTTCAAAAGAAACAAAGATGGACAACGGAGAAAGACCTCTCCGCACTTCCACTCTGACAACTCAAAGGATCATATCCTTCGACGAGGAGGATCGATGTGATCTTATGGATCCCAACCATGATGGTTTGGTAATCACTTTATGTATAGCTAACTGTTTTGTGCGTAGGATACTCGTTGATGGGGGAAGCTCTGTGAACATTATCCAAATGGATGCCTTAAAGAAGATGGATATCCCGGAAACGGAGATTATCCCAGAATCCTCAGTTCTCGTAGGATTCAGCGGCAAGACCAAGAACACTTTGGGAGAAATTGAACTTCCAATATATATTGAGGGAACTAATTCTCTACAAAAATTTTGTGTTATTGACTCATTATCTTGTTGTAATGTGATGTTAGGCAGACCATGGATCCACAGCATGAAGGCAGTACCCTCAACTTATCAGCAATGTGTAAAACTCCCAAGTCCTTGGGGAGTCATCAAAATTGAAAGTGATCAGCAAGATGCCAAGGAATGTTATGATTCATCAATGAAGTGGACTACAAAGCCTACTCAAGCATAGCAATTACAAAAACAGCCAGGGAAGGTCCTGTAAGCAAGAGAGAAGGATGTAAAAGAAGTATCTTTGGATCCTCAAGATACTATGATCAAAGTATTATTAGGATCAAGTATTCCTGAGGATATTGAGATGGAGTTGATATCCTTCCTAAAGAAAAGAGCTTCTACCTTCGCCTGGAAACATGAAGATATGACAGGTATCTCTAAATCTATTACTCATAAACTTGGTATAGATACATCTTTCAGGCCGGTACATCAAAAGCGAAGGAAGTTTGCACCTGAGAGAAACGTTATCATACAAGAGGAAGTGCAGAAGCTGCTCAAGACCAAGATGATTAGAGAGGTCCAATATCCTAGATGGTTAGCCAATCTAGTTGTAGTCCAGAAGAAGAATGGAAAGTGGAGAGTATGTGTGGACTTCATAGACCTAAATAAGGCCTGTCTAAAAGATCCATTTCCACTCCCACACATTGACTTAATGGTGGATGCTACTGCTGGCCATGAGCTGCTAACCTTGATGGATGCATCCTCAGGATTTCAACAAATTCAGATGGAGCCTTTAGATCAAGAAGATACAGCCTTCATGACCCCCACAGGTATATACTGTTATACTGCAATGCCTTTTGGACTAAAAAATGCAGGTGCAACATACCTGAGGCTAGTCAACATGATGTTTAAAGACCAAATGGGGGACACGATGGAAGTCTACATAGACGACATGGTGGTAAAGTCAAGAAAGGCTGAGGATCATCTCAAAGACTTGGCAACCGCATTTGACATCCTGGATGAGTACAACATGAAGTTGAACCCAGCCAAGTGTCACTTTGGGGTTAAAGAAGGAAAATTCCTTAGATACATGGTTACCAAGAGAGGAATAGAGGCAAGCCCTGAGTAGATCAAAGCTATCCTAGATATCAAATCACCAAGAAACGTCAAAGATGTCCAAAGATTAATCGGAAGAATAGCTACACTCAACAGATTCATCTCAAGATCTTCAGAGAAGTGTAAAGACTTCTATGATATGTTAAGGAAGAATCAAAAGTTTGAATGGGGAGAAAAGCAAGAAAGGGCATTGGTATCCTTGAAGGAATACTTATCCTCAGCACCACTCCTGATGAAGCCTGTTGACGGTGAATCGTTATCCTTGTACTTAGCTGTTTCTGGAAGTGCAATAAGCGCTGTCTTAATTCAAAGATCATGAAGGTCAACAACATCCAATATATTATGTAGGTAAAAGTCTGCTAGATGTTGAATCCAGGTATTCTTATCTTGAAAAGTTGATTTTAGCACTTATAATGGCTTCTACTAAATTAAGACATTATTTTGAAACTCATGTTATTCACGTAAAAACTAACTATCCTATTAAAGCTGTTTTGAGAAAACCAGAAATGTTAGGTAGGATGGCAAAATGGGCTGTAAAACTTAGTGCATACGATATCTTGTATGAACCAAGGACAGCCATAAAATCTCAGGCACTTGCCGACTTTGTGGCTGATTTTAGCCAGGATATACTTGAGGAAGTAGAAAAGGAAGTTCAACAACTGGAGATCAAGGAGAGTTGGACTTTGCATACCGATAGTGCCTCCAACATAAGAGGAACATGTCTAGGTATCCTGCTAAAATTGCCACAGGGGGACATAATGCCTCTATCTATATCTTGTGAATTTCAGACTACTAATAATGAGGTTGAATATGAAGCCTTAATAGCTAGTTTGCAATTAGCTAAGGATATGAAGGTCATGTATCTTCAAGTTTATGTTGATTCTTTGTTATTAGCTAACAATTTCAATGGCTCTTATGCAGTGAATGTAGAAAACTTAGTGAAATATTTAAAAATAGTTAAGAAATTAGCTATGTGTTTCGAAACATTTGATATAGTGCAGGTACCAAGGGAAGAGAACACCGAAGCAGATGCCTTAGCAAATTTGGCATCAGCTCTCAAGATACCAGGAGATGTCAAGATACCTGTCGTGCATATCTTGACTCCAGCAACAAAGGAGAACCACGAAGTCTTAGAGACTTCAAATCCTGAGGATAATCCAGTATCTTGGACCAATACGGTATCTTCATGATAACGAGATCCCAGAAGGGGAAAATCCCAGAGCTTTCCGAATGAAGGTAACCCAATACATTGTCTTAAATAATGTTTTGTATAGAAAATCACTTGCAGGTCCATACTTGAGATGCTTGGAATATCAAGAAGCACAAGAAGTTCTCAAAGACATACATGAAGGTGATTCTGGGAACCACACTAGGGGCAGAGCCTTAGCATCCAAGATATTAAGAACAGGTTACTTCTGGCCAACCATGAGGAAGGACGCAATGAACTTCTCCAGAAAATGTGATGCTTGTCAAAGACACAGCAATATCTTGCATCAACCAGCTGAACCATTATATCCTATCATATCCCCGTGGCCATTTATGAAGTGGGGAATGGATATTGTGGGAAAGTTGCCCAAGGCTCCTGGTGGAAAGATCTTTATGCTAGCCATGACAGATTACTTCTCCAAGTGGATCGAAGCAGAGGCATTTGGTCAAGTTAAAGAAAAGGATGTGATCTCATTCATCAAGCGCAACATCCTGACAAGATTTGGTATCAGAGCAGAGATTGTTTGTGACAATGGATAATAATTCATCGGAACAAGAACCACCAACTTTTGTGAAAGTTGGGGAATCAAGATGGTGACTTCAACTCTAGTACATCCTCAAGCTAATGGTCAAGCAGAATCCAGTAACAAGATCATCACCAACAATCTGAAGAAGAAATTGGGGTCCAAAAAGGGAAAATGGGCTGAAGAACTACCATTTATTCTTTGGGCCGATAGAACCACTTCAACAAATGCAACGGGAAAAACACCCTTCTCCTTGGCGTTTAGGGCCGAAGTTGTTATCCTACAGAGATGGTGATCCCTAGAGCAAGAACCAGCATCCAGGATATTGAGTCCAACAACCAAAGTCTTACCGAAGACCTGGATACCATCGATGAACTCAGAGATCTCGCCAGGATCAGACTGGTAGCATACCAGCAAAGAATAGCCAAGTCCTACAACAAGAATATCAGGGTTCGGAGGTTCTAAGTAGGAGATATGGTATTAAGAAAGGCATTCTAGTATACCACTAACCCAGCAGATGGAAAGCTAGCTCCAAAGTGGGAAGGCCATTACTTGATCGATTCAGAAGCAGGTAAAGGGGCCTACAGGTTAATCGCTATGGAAGGTGTTCGTATACCAAGAGCCTGGAACGCTATCCACCTTAAAGCATATTTTTGTTAGTATCCTCGACTGGTATGTTGGTATCCTCAGGATAAAGGTATGTTCCCTCATCTATTTTTATATTTTTTGAACTTCATTATCTCTAAATCAAGTTTACTGACTTAAGCATCGGATAACACCCACCCCTCATCAAGAGCTCAGTGTTTTGTAGTTATCCCAAGGATATGTTATCTTCACAACAGTCAGAGGCTGATCACCTCACACACAAATAAGATATCCCTGATATCTTCTAAGGTTTAAATCTTCACCTTTCCAATGAACGCCGGGAGCGCAAGAATAAGATATCTTGGATATCTTCTAAGGTTTAAAGGTTTTCACCTTTCCAACGAACACCTGGAGCACACGAATAAGATATCTTGGATATCTTGTAAGGTTTAAAGGTTTTCACCTTTCCAACGAACGCCTAGAGCGCACGATGATTCGGATATAGTTCGAGGTAGGCGAACCAGACCAGCTGATAATCCGTTTGTTGTTGGCTATATACCGAATTCTTAAGATAAGTGGCAGACGTGTCACACGTACGGTTTATAACATTTTCATGTTATCTAAGGTTTATAACATTTTCTTATTATCTCAAGTTTTGGCATTTACATGCCCGTACGTTTGGGACTTTCCCCAGTATTATCTCAAGCTTAGACATTTTCATGTCTACCAAGTCAAGGCTTTATCACCAGTACAAAGGCCTCGTCGCCAGTAAATGGGCTTTATCGCCGGGATTATCTAACTTTGTTTTGACAAATCGAAGATCGGACAAATCGCTAAATGTAGATATATTACAAAGTTGTTTTTGACTTAGCAAAATTCCAGAAACATGATACTTCAAAAAGCTCAACAATTGGGGACATCATATGTAAGCTAACTAGACTTATAAATGATCTCCATGAAGGTACTCTTTACACTTAGTTCTATCACTCGATTTATATTTCAAGGTATGATCTTCTGGTTTGATTGTGATAACTCATACAAGGCATAAAGATATATTATCCTTAAGATATTTTATATCAATTCCTAATAAGTCTTTTGATTATGTTTTCTAAAAATATATAATCTTAAAAGCATTTTATGTTCAGGATATATAATCCTCCGGATATTTTAATACGAAGTCTTAAACGATACTTTTTCTGAAACTATAATTCTCAAAATATTCAGGAAGCGTGTTTTCAAGATACGTTATTCGAAACAGTTGCTTATTTCAGAAAATTATAGACATGTAATATTCCAACTAAAACATACAAGTTTCTGAACACAATGCTTAAAGCCAAAAGATTATATTATTACTAATCATAAGTGCAGGGAATTAAATGGCAACACCCGGGTTTCGTCTTGAAAAGCCAAGATCCCTCCACCCTAATTTTGCCATATGTCCAAAAGTCAAGATATCATGGGCTTCGTCTTGGAAAGTCAAGATCCCTCCACCCATGTATCCTAATATCCTAAGCATAATATTGTTCAAGACAGAAAAGAAAATTGTTCAACAACCATTACAACCCAACAAACACAAACACCAACACATAAAAAATTGGGCTCAAGCTTTTTCTTTACCGCCATCACTGCCCAATTGATCGGCACCTCCGACCGCCTTCTCAATAACCACATCCACTGCCTCCTCCGCAACCTTCTCCACTCCACTAGGACCAGCATCCTCCTCATCCTCACCATTAAGCTCAGCCAAAACTTTCTCCCAAGCAGCCACATCCCAGAAGGAAGTGTCGACACCAACATATTTAGCCTCCTTATGAGACTGGAAGATGGGAAATAGCTGCAGACCTCTTCGCCCCCTTAGTAACCTCTTGGATCTACACCAGACGATCCACTTCTTGGTGGACGAGCTCCTTCTTGGCCATCGAGAGTTCCTGCTTCAAATCTTCAATTTCCTTGGTCTTCTTGTCAAGGAAATTGGTCTTGGCAATTGCAATCTTCAGCATCTCGGCTATGCGTGTGTTGGCATCAAGAAGCTCATAATGTAGATCGTTGAAGCAGGAGAATAGCTGTTCCAGCCCCTGTCCAAAATAAACTTTCCTCAGCATATATTATCCTCAAAATAAGAGGATACTATCAGGAGGCATACCTTGTTAAACTCAAGATTGCAGGTCGGAGAAGAATTGGATACCTCCTGGGTCTTCCTCTTTTTGGAACCTTTGGCACGACAGCTCTCAGGTTTTGGTAGGGAGGCAGGAGCGGCTTCTTTTTTCTTGGTGCTACGAGTAGAGACCATGCTGTTAATATCGTCAAAAGAAAAGACTGAGGCATATTTACCTATGATTATACAGGTCAGTATCCCTAATCCTTAAAATATTTGTACTAACATTTCGAATATTCCTTACCAGACATAACGGAGCCTGCTGATGGCGATGATTCTTGGAGGCTTGGCTGAAGATAAAATGTCCTTTCCTCCTCGTCAATGAGAAAGAAAGAGTTAAGCTTGCTCTCAGTCTCTCTGGTGGGTGGGGCAATGTCACACCCCGTTAAGCGATTTGCGAAAGCGTAAAACGGAAATGTAACAGACACCTCTGATATCAACCACATTATTTATAAATAACAATACAAACTAGTTTACAATATTTTAGATCGATCTAACTTTGTTTACAACTAGGTGATACAAACTAAATCCAGCCCGTTAAGCGGCTTTACTTCTTACTAGGACACTTGCATCAATTCACCCAGCATTGATCGCAAGTCAAACACGTAGCACATTGACTTTCTAGTACAAGTCTGGAATACCTGAAAAAGATGTTAAAACGGGTCAACTACAAATAGTTGGTGAGTTTCACGAGTTTCAAGAAATCAGTTGTGCGTACAACAATCATAGTTTGTAAATACGCGAGTACGTATGTATATAAGTTCACAAGTACGTTTGTTTGTATGTTTATGATGTAATTATGCTAAGCTACAGTGAAGCCTTGACTGTTCGTGCTGCATGCATCCATTTCCCACGCTCAATCAACCACTGTGGCCCCCTTTCCGCCCACATCATGCCCCGAGGAGCTATGTTTGACACTACATAGCGTGTATGTTTAATTATGGTCATGTGAAAACGGTATCAAAGTCTCAGCAAACCATGCTGGCTCCGTTTAGGTTTGTCAAACCAATAGTACTATTCACAAGCCACCGGCTCGTAGTTAATCACTATGTTCGTGGGAACTTTTGTGTGTTAGCACTTAGAAAATTCCCATCGTCAAACAGTTCAGAGTATATATAGATATGTATCAACATGTTTTTCACCCCAAAAGTTCGTAAAAACAGTTTAAAGTGGGGTCATGAAACTCATGGTTTAGTAGATAATCAGCACCGAGTCAGCTCGTGGTTTGTTTGATTCGTTATCACTAGTTTCTATAATCAATGTTATAATAATATTAATATTTTAATATTATTATAATCTCAATACTAAACTAGGCTGTATATCTAATCTGGGTATAGCTGGAACACGCAGAAAGTGTCAATAGGCTTAGATTGTGATGTTATTCAATGTCTAATACTTAAAACCGAACCTGGCTCAGTTTTCACGTTTTCTCAGCTGGGCCAAGTTGTTCGTTTATTCGTTCAGAAAACAGTTATGGGGATGTAAGCTTAGGTAAATGTGTTGATCGATAATGATTAAGTTATAAAGAAAGATCACACATTGGGGTTCTAGATTCATTATGGAGCTCGTTTTCGTTTATTCAGTTTCTTTTGAAGAAAAACGCGCACAATCTATCCACATTGTCCGGATTTCTCACAAAAAGTTCGTTTTTACTCAATTAATCCAAAAATATGATTTTCGATCATTCTTGGTGTTCTGATATTCCAACATGTTCGTTAATCACGAACATGTCGGTTTTTATCAGAATTGAATTCGTTTAATTTTTAAATTAGCATAGTTAATTATCCGTTAATCATTAAATTATGAAAATTTAGCCGCTTATCAATTAAAATATGCAGATTTTTATAAAAATATTTTTGGAATTATTTACATATTTATTAATTTATAAAAAATCATTTTATCTGCTATATTTAGCCCGAAAATCGTTCGTTTATACCAAATGATTTCCGAAAAAACCACCAAAATTTCTGAGTGACTAGAATACATACCAAAAAAACTTGGAAAATTTAAAAAATCTAACAACCTTGTCAAATATCCTTTTAGATCCCAAGATGACTATGAAATTCACATAAACGCAAATGCGTAAAACATACTTAGGTTTTTCCAAATGACCCCAAATTTAATATGTGATCATAATATACCAAATCTAAGTTCTCCACAAATTTAATAATTTTCCAACCATTTTAACTATTTTTCCCAAATAAACACCCCGATTCGGTAATAAATTTGCCAAATATTCTCGGATGATCGAAAAATTATCAAATTTGAACAGGGACTCAATGATATGGTCCCTGATGTCCCTACAAAATTATATATCCTAACAATATGCACATCATAATTGAATCCTAAACAGCCCGTATTCGACCAATTCGATGTTACCTTTACGGTTTTCGCTCTCTTAATCCAATTTCCGGGTTCTCGTGCTTCTATATAAGCTAAGTACATGTTCTATATCACAAACCAAGCATGTTTCATCAATATGGCAGCCCTGAAACTTAGGGTTTCGGCTAGGGTATTAAACCGAACTTTTGAACCGTAAAAACATCGTTAAACCCTCTAATCCGTGTTTATGGCCAAAAAAGAGTATGATTCTGATTCCTAACTATGTGTATGATCAAAACATGTTTTTAGACCGTTTTTATGATTTATGCATGGTTTGGAATGATTTTTGGTAACCAAACTATACTTATATGGAATTGAACATTTTAAAATGGATGAAATTAATTGATTTACCTTGAGTTTCTTGAAAGTTCATTGAGTTTCAGGGATAAGAATCCAGATTTCTTAAAAGGTATTATCTAAAATATCTTAACTTTTGTTATAAAAAGAAAAGCAAGCTTAGGGGTTGCGTACGGAAGGGATTTTGGGCCCCCTTTGGCCCCTTTTGTCCCAAACTTCTGGATTTGCAATCCCGTACGTGAAAATCCATGTCCAAATTTATTTCGGTTTCTATTTTTGGCGAGGAAAATATTATGGATACGACAAATGGTGCGAAAACGAGTGTTTTTCGGCTATTTTTGTATAAATTTATAAAACATACTATACCTTTGTAAAAATCGAAAATATTTTCACGGATCGCTTAAAACATTTCAAATAAGTGTTTGGTAAATCTTTTTCGGCTTAACGGATGATAAATGCTTGGTTTGTAACTATCTTTCACGTTTAAATCTATAGCGGGTAGTTAAACGAGCATGTTTTCGTTTAACTGGTTTGCTGTCGAACTAAGGCCATAATATTAATTTTCTAGCTTATATTAATCGTATATTACTTATATATGCCCCCCGGGATATCCGGGTCATAAGCAAACCCGTTTGGTTAATCGTTTGTTCGATACGCAAGCAATAAGCGGTTAATCGCTTATTCGGTTTATAAATACTGAGGTGTATACGGTTTTGTCACGAATGTCACAGGCAATCTCAAAGAACTTCAAAGCTGCAAAAAACAAAAATAACATATCAGTCATAAAAATTATTAGCATATATCTTCAAGATAATGTATCATACTTTTGGCAACCCAAAAATACGGAAGATCCTCAGGATGAGGGAGACTATCTCTCCTGGCGAAGAAGAACTGTCTCTTCCACTGGTCGTTGTTTTGGGTATTCTTAGAAACAAGTGGGGTACGACCGGATCTAGTCTTGAGAAGGTATTTGAAGGAACCATGACTACGAAGGTCATACACAGAAGCAAGCTCAGAAAGGGTGAAATCAAGAGCATGGTTGGCGATTAATCTCTCCAAAACGAACAAGGTCCTCCAAACCATGGGCATGGTTTGGGCGAAACTGAGACCGGTTCTGATAAAGAACTCGGTGGTAAAAGCAGGAAATGGGTACGAAAAGCCGATTTTAAACGGCCAAAACGGAAAGCAAATCCAGATTTTTGAAACATGATCAAAGGAAAGCACGGCATCGAAAGGCCTAAAAACAATTCCAGAAGGAAAACAACCCCGAGATTGAAGATTCGTAATATTGGTGTTACCAAAAATACATATCTCATTCGCAGGACTTGCAAGAAGATTCTGAGACACAAAATCCTCAATACCGGAAGGATGAGGTTTCGGACTCATGATTTAAGAAGATGAAGAGTAAGAGAGATCAGAAATATTACCTATGAAGACGGATGAATGAGATAAAGAATATTTATCTCGGATAAATATAAACATTCAAGGGTAACGGACGGCTGACACGTATAACAAGAATGCACCACACATCCAGGAATTCCAAATTCAAAATTTAAAAATTTTACAGCTGTAACCCATATCTACATCTGTTAAATTTGGGGACAATTGTTAGGGCTTGGATTTTCAGTATCCTCAGCAAACATTATATTCAGAACAAATCTAGGATACGGTATCCTCCAAGGTAATAGGTATCCTAATTATGTTATATAACTAACACATTGTCTGCTACTTTCCTTGTTTACCAGGTCAAAGATTGTTGTTGTGATCTCCCGAAGACTCGCACTTGCCGTTATTAGAACGTGGCCGATAAGGAAAACGTGTTAGATTGAATAATTAACGGCTAATTGGATCCGGTCGCTGGTTTCCTAAATTATAGTTCATTTAGTTAGCTTTATTTTTGTATAAATAGAGCCTAGCTCGGATCACAACACACACACTTCTTAGCACTCGAGACTTACTAGTACTCGTTCATTGTAATCACGATCCGATTAAGCTCCACCACTTGTAACCACTTTATTATTAATAAATCGGCGGTGATAGTTTTCACCACCCGGGGTTTTCTTCTTGTTATCCCAAGGATAACAGGGTTTTTCCTCGCAACAAATCTCTGTGTTCAAACCCATTTTACAAGCACCCAGTCCCATTTTACTAATTTGGTTGTAAAATCACGATTGTTAATTTTTTACCAAAAGAATTTGGCGCCCACCGTGGGGCCACGGTGCTTCAATCCTTGAAATCCGTTTATTTCATTCACTTTCATTCTCTTTAAGTAAATATTTTTGATATACAATATTAATTTCATCTTTACTCATGTCTTTTATTTTTTTATTCTCTTTTGTTTTATTTTATGTTTCAACTTCAAAATATTATGTATATATTTTCATAATTTTAAAATATATGAAAATGTCAAAAAGATTTTAAGATTTTATTGTGTTCGTACATATTTTAGTAAACCTTGTTTTATTCAAAATCGTGCATTTTGTTGTTAAGGTTGTTGATGTGTGTCTAATAACCCAATAATAATGACCCTTACAACTAAGCTTTAAAAACGAAAATCCTAAAACCACACACAGCCGGCAAGTGTACCGATCGCAAGTATTATAGACTTAGGAAGTCCAAGTATCAAACACGTGAACACGTTAGAACGCTAAAAATCACTAACCCTAGACAAGACCTACCTTAGAATAATAATTATATTGATTTTTGATTTTTAAATACTTAACTGAACTAACTAGACTGACTGACAAAACTTACCAAAAATAGAAAACTTAACGGGGAACTAACTGTGTTAACTTAGGATGGAGAAAAACGTCTACCTAGGTCTGAATCAAATTGTAGGCCTAATAAGCTAATGGATTGAATGATATATAGACACCGGTCCCTAAAGATGACACGACTAAGGATCGCTCGGGCGTACTGGATTACCTCTCGGTCTCACACAACAAACCCTAACTACTCAAAATCGGCTAAAACGACCAAACCGGGAAATAATTGCTAACGTGTTCTAATGCTAGATCACCTCTCGGTCTCACCAACACTCAACCCTAATGGCAATGAATACTACACAACCAAGGATAGAGGAACAATTCAACTTAAACCAAAATAGATCAACTAGTCACTCAAACACCTAAACCTGACAAGAAACGAACTCGCTCTCGCGCGATCCTTATTCTAGCATGCAAAGGCAATGAGACAACCCTAACTTCCTATCACCTCTCGGTCTCAAGGAAGGTGTTTAACCGCTGTACTTAATCCAATTAATCCCGCAACAAAACCCTACGGCTGTTCCTACCGCAAACAAACCCTAAACACAAAGTCTAGAATCAAACAATGCACCGATCAATCAATACAAAACTAATCAATCAACACACGGGGTTTATGCAATGAATCACCAAAATTTCCAGCTCTTAAACACAACCTATTTCATGTCTAAATCAAACTTTACAATAGCAATTCAAGTCTATTAATCAAACAATCCAACAAGCTCATCAAAACCTAACAAGAATCATCATTCCTAGGTATAACTAACAAGATTAGCCGAGCATATTTTTTGGACAGCAGCAAACACTTAACAAAATCATCATTAAACTCATACCAATCATCATAATAATCATCCAACAATCAATAATAACCAATAACAACTCAATCCTTAAAGCAATTGCAAAACTAGTTAACAATTCAACAAGTATAAGAAAGATTGATGAACAATAGTTGAAAGAAAGGATATGAGATGGTATCCGGGTGTTCTTTGCTGCGGTAAAACTGATGTAAAACCTTCCTGAGGCTTGGTTCTTGCTTGTTCTTCCTTCCCTAGCCGCCACAAGTCCAAACCCTAGCTCCACAAAACTTTTTCTCTTCTTTTCCTTGAACCCCCTGCTGCGATCGGAACTTAGGCCAGCTGCTAGGGTTTTTTATTTTTTTTATATCTTATAATATAATAGGGTCTTGGGCCTCCATGATGCATACGAGCCGGGCCTTGAGCTTTGTCTTGAACTTGTATGCGTAAAAAGGCTCGTAGAATGCTCGAAAAGTCCCGGTTTTCTTCTTTCTTTCACCCAAAACCAACAAGATTAATAAATGTATGTAAAACCTATCTAAAACGAGTTAAAACATATAAAATATAATATAATACGTAGATAAAACGTGCGGAAAATACGTGTGTTTTACAACACATCAGTTGTTCATGCAAAGTTTGTTGGAAACCTGGGACTTAAACAAATCACTTACAAGTTGAGGGACTAAAATTGGGAGGGTCTGTGAATAAATTCTTCTTTGATCCTCGAGAGGGTCTGTGAACGAATCTTATTTGTTCTAAGTTTTGTGCAGTTATACATGGACAGGTAGATCAAGATCAAGTCTGCTTAGATACAAAAACTGAAGTTATAAATGTTGAAGCGCTTAAAAGAAGATGAGAACGTGAAAGTTGGTGGTAGAACCTAAAAATGAACTGATTGTATCTGAAGACAAGGAATGGAACCAGTCGGCTCAAGAAAGTCAACAAAAGAATATTAGATGTCGAGCCTCCCGCATATGATGCTTCTAAAATTTGTTGTTGCTGATCCTTCCCAGAAAATAAGATAGGAATGGAAAATAAAGAATTGTCCAAAATCAAGTGACGTTCAAGATCCTGGATCAAGACAAGTACTAAATTTCAAGAAATAAAGACGAAGCAAAGAACTTGACGAAGGTTCCTCAACATACTCAATCTTAGAGGGAGATTGTAGGGTAAATATTCTATATTGTTATTAGGATTGTGTATGTCGTTCTAGTTTGCTTTTAGTCGATGTATTACGTACTTGGTACGTTTATTTTGTACGTTTATTATGTAAACTTTGGAGAAATGAGGACCCTATAAAAGGGTCAATTTACCCATTTCTCCAAACAACTCTAACAACTCCTTCAAGAGAACCTTTTGGAAATATAGTTTCTCTCATCCACTTCTCTTTTCCTCTCTCTTTTATAATAACAAAACTAAGATCCGAGTGTTGTCGGTGATTTTCGCTAACCAACAACACGGATTGACCCGAGTAAAGTTGTGAGATACATCTAGAGGACCTATAGTGGCCGGTAGTGTTGACAACATACAATACTCCAACGTGGTTATGTATGAAAGATGTTAGGAAATAAAGATTTCTTGGTGAGAAATTATAAAATCAGAGAATTCATCTTTCTTAATATAGCTTGTTCCTCTCAAAATTAAGGACCGTTGAAGAATATTCTTCCAATTCACAATTGATTGTATTTCCTTGTTTTAGCCTCTATTCCCCTGTATTTATAGTCTGTTAGGACATGAAATGTCATGTGTATGTCCCCAGTTCTATCAGGATGGTTCGATATGAAAATAACGATCGTGAAACCAAGTTAACGGACTGAAAATGTCAAAAGAAACTGATTCGATCGAATCAGTGACTGATTCGATCGAACCAGGACTCATTCGATCGAATGAGATACTCATTCGATCGAATCAGTATACGATATATAAACGAAACTTAGGAAATTTCACAAGAGAGAGCACACATTACACACAGTCACGAACCTGCTGCTGCCGAAAATCCTCTCTGCCCATCTTCGTCGTGTCGGTCTTTTCCTCCGTCCCTAGGTGTCAAACCGTCTTAGGAATCGTAACCGTGCGTTGTTGATCACCACCGAATCGCCGTGTTAGAGGATTCCGCACTCTAACACGTTGCCCCGTGAATCGTTGGGAAACCGTGTCCCGCACCGGTCCGACAAAGTGGTATCAGAGCCTTTGGTTCTAGATTCACGTTAGATTCGTGGTAAAATTCGTGTTTTTCTCGCGAAAATCGTAATTTTTGCCGGAAAATTCCGAATTTTTGGTGTTTTTGATCTTGGTGTTCGTCGTGTTCTTGTCAAAAACTGTTAAAATTGTCATACTTTGGTGTTTTGATCTTAGAATTGTGTGTTAAAAGTTCGAGTTTCGTCAAGAACGTTCCTCGCGTTCTTCGTGTTCTTCGTATTTTTGGTGGTTTTGATCCGTTTTTTGGTTGGTCTTAAGTTGTTTTTGTGTTAAAAGTCATATTTTGATCTTAAGTTGCTTCTTGATCTTCCAAGATTTGTGTTTTTGATTCAAAATTCGAAAATCCGTCAAAATCTTCTAATTTTGGAATTTCCAGATTTTCCGATCGAACGTGTCTATTTTTGGAACTCATTCGATCGAATAGCCTTCCTATTCGATCGAACAAGTTTAAACTTTGACCGAATCAGTTTTTTCCCGCCGAGAATTACTCCTAGTTCATTCGATCGAACCAGATTTGTTCGTTCGATCGAATTAGTCACCATTCGATCGAATAAGTCTTTTATTCGATCCGCCGATTCGATCTTTGTCTTATTCGACTGTCAGAACTCGTTCGATTGAACCAGAAACTCTTTCGATCGAACCTCTCAACCCATTCGATCGAACCAGATTCACTTTCGATCGAATAACTTACAGATCAGCATTTCAGAGAGACATTCGATCGAACCAGAACACATTCGATCGAATAGGTCACTCATCCGATCGAATCAAACCCATTCGATCAACAGTTCAACGTTAAAGCAAAGAAACAAAGATGGCTGCAAGTTCGAGTACCAACAAGAGGATTCAATCGATTCTCGAAAGTGATTCTGAATCGGGAAGCTATAACAAGCCACCAAAGCTAATGACTTTAAACGATTTTACAACCTGGAAGACAAGATTTCAAATTCATATAACAGGTGTGAATCCTGGACTTTGGGAAGCTGTTCAGACAACTTGGGTGCATCCGACAAATGATGATGGTGAGACTTTGAGTTACTTTAGGCTGTCTGAAGATCAAAGGATAGCCTTTGATGCTGAGAAGAAAGCCTTCTCGTTACTGTCACAAGCACTTTCAAGCGATCTCTTCCATCAGTTTAACCAGTTTACAACAGCGTCAACTCTTTGGAACGCACTGGTTGAACGATGTGAAGGATCTGACTCACTTAGAGAAATTCACGCACGGGAGCTCAAGCGTGAATTTGATTTGTTTGGTCCAGAATCGGGAGAAGACATTGAATCGTTACTGTCGAGATTCTATCATCTAATGTCAGAACTCAAGTCCTATAATGTCAAAACAACAGGGACTGAAAAGGTTAGATGTCTTGCTCAAGGACTTCCAACCAGCTGGAACACCTTCCTGACAGTAATGAGAAGAAGTCATCAGCTGGAGACGATTCTCCTGTCTGATTTTATTAAAGAAATCAGATAAGAAGAGGCTGAACTAAGAGCCTCCTCCAGAAAACCGAGATCAACTTCTGACAAATCACTCTACATGTCAAAACCTCCTATGTCAGATTCAACTGATCATGCTCCGATGAAGACCGCTTTTGTCTCCTCAACGTCAAATCAATCAAAGGGGACTGAAACGAGATCTTCCGTCCCACCATCAACTTCTGGAAACTCAAGTACTAACTCCGGACCCAAGTCAACGGAGAAAGCAACGTTGAATACTGAAGGCTTGGGAACAGTAACAGTGGAGGTTGCCAAAGAACACATGGCAACTCTAGGCAGGATAATTGAGTCCTACAGTTTAATGGTGGCGGGTAAGCTAGGAAATAGTCATCTGGACAGTGATGACTATGAACAGCTTGACGAAGATGATATGGAACGCATAGACATTATGTGGGCTCTTGGCAGTGCGTTCCGAAGGGCCAGAAAGTGGACGAAGAAAACAGGTCAGGCCCTCTCAATAAACAACAAATCCAAGTTCGGCTTTGATAAAAACAAAGTAAAATGCTACAACTGTGGCGAACTTGGTCACTTTGCCAAGGAGTGTTCGAAGCCAAGAAGGGAAGGTCACCAATATCCCTTCCGAACCACTTCATCATCATCCACTCCTGCTGCAGCTGCTGCAACTGTCAACCTTGAGAGACAACTGGTCCCTCAAAATCAAACCGCAGCAAACAACGTCAACATCAACAATGAAACTGCTCTTGCAGTTCAAGGGGATGAAGGCGAGACATGGAACTTCAGCATCAACATGGCTGATGTCACAATAGTAGATGGAAACTCTGAAACCGAGTCTGTTGTTTCCTCGACCAATGAAGAATATATTGTCGATGAACCAGCTGCTGAAGTCCATGAAGAAGAACATGAGGTTGAAGTGGTATCTTTGGAGATTAAGGAGGATCACGATAAAGAGTCAAATGTTCCTCAAATATCTCCATGTTCGACAATTCCCGCAGAGGCTGCTAAAGTTGAAGAAGTCAACGAAGTAGAGTCTAAAGCAACTTCTGCATCGTTTCTGGAAAAAGCTGGGAATCTTTGCTTTGCATTCATGGCAGAGACATCAAATGCCAAGGTAAGTTCTAACCCATCAACTCCCAAACCAGAAAATGTTAAATGTTTAAAATGTGAATTGTATGAACAAGAAATTCAATCTCTAAAAGAGAGAATTGAAGATCTCGAGGCTTACAAACAAGCAGCCTCAAGATCTTTAATGGAACTGACTGACGCGCTTGCACAGAATAAGGCTTGGAAGCAGAAAGAGTCTGCTTTTAAAGAAAAGATTGATAGCCTTAAGCGTCAGAACAAGGAACTTGAAATATGTGTTCTGAATCAACAAGATTCTATCAATTTTCACATAAATAAGAATAATGTTTTGAAAAAAGAATTGGAAAACTTGAAAGCTGATTTTGAATCATTGAATTTCAAATTAAAAAGTTACTCAAATTCATCTTATTTATTAGAACACATCATTCCCGAGTTCCGAGGCAAAAAGGAAAAAGGCGTGGGATATAACAATGTCCCACCCCCGATCCTGAATCAATTTGCAAGCACACCAGGAGCTGTGCCGGATGATGAATCAAATGATTATATACCCGAGGACACAAACCAAATTTCTAAGTCTAAGGGAAAAGAAGTCATTGACCCGGCTCCTGAGTCCAAACAAAATGTTGTTGCCACAGACTTAGGTTCCACAACTAAGTCGGGCCCACCACCATCTAAGTCAAAGGCAACAACAACAAGAAATTCTCAGAAGAAAAAGTTTAATCCTAAATCTGAGAAAGTCTATGTGGAACATAGTACCCAGTTTGTAAAGGAGGGTAACGTTAATGAAAAACATAATTTCCCAAAACACCCTCCTAGACAAACTACACCCCAAAATATCAAATCCAGGGGGTACTATGATAACCGACAAAAACAGAGTTATTTCTCTCCACCAAGTCAAAGGGGGAGAAACTACTGTTTTTCGTGTGGAGAGGTAGGGCATATAGCAAGATTTTGCTATAAGTACACGGATCCTAAGCAGTACATATCGACTCCGGATCCGAGGTATGCCAAGTCACCTCCTAGGAGGCGACCGACCATTGACGTTCAAGGTCAAGAACAGTTTCACACACCGAGGTCGGTTTCTCCTCGGAAACCTCAGCCAACCTCACCACACCAATCCCCAAACCCCTCAGATCCAAATGTTTCCACTTCGACAAGTGAAACTCAGTCTTCAACCATCTATCTCAAACATGTTGAGAAGAAGAGTGACTTTTGGAAACCAAAGAAAACTAACACTGTTGACAACAATGTCAAACCAGAAAACAGTGTTAATGAGGGTAAATGGATTGAATTGTACATTCGTGATGAAAATGGAAAACCCAAGACCGTAAAGGCTTGGGTTTCCAATGATATTTAAACCTTTTGTTTTTGTGTGCAGGTTGCTCTATATGATCCAAGATTCAACATGTGGATCATAGACTCAGGAGCTTCCAGGCATATGACTGGAAACATGAATCTCCTTTCAAGTGTCAGACAAATAAAAGGAGGTGCAGTTTCCTTTGCAGGAAATCAAGGAGGTTATATCACGGCCCAAGGAATTGTGTCTAATGGGCGAATTTCGTTTGAGAAAGTTAATTTCATCAAAGAGTTGGAGAACAACCTGTTGTCGATAAGTCAAATCTGCGACAAAGGTTTCAAAGTTATGTTTGACGACCGAGATTGCCACATCTTGGCTAAGGATTTCAACTTTCCTGAAGACAAGGTTTTAATGTCAGCTGCACGCCAGAGTGATCTCTACATTCTGGATATGACTAAGGCAGGGTCATCGTCTCCAACGGCGACATGTTTTGTGTCCAAGGCATCCGAACGTGATACTGTCTTATGGCATAGACGGATGGGACACATAAATGTCAGGAACATGAACAAGCTTGTGCACAACAGACTAGTTGAGGGAGTTAATCTGAGAAGCTTTCGTCTCCCTGATTCGTGTGTGCAGTGCAAAGCAGGAAAGCAAATAAAAAGGTCCCACAAGTCTAAGAGTTTCCACTCGATTGATATTCCGTTGGAACTCCTTCATATGGATCTTTTTGGCCCAATAAGCGTCAAAAGTATCTCTGGGCACTCATACTGTCTAGTGGTTACTGATGAATATTCTAGATTCTCTTGGGTGTTTTTCTTGAAAGTAAAATCAGAAACGTTTGGATGTATACAACTGCTGGTTACAACTATTGAGTCTCAATACAATCTGAAGGTTCGAAGAATGCGGTCAGATAACGGTACAGAATTTAAAAATGCGAATGTTGAAAATTTCTGCAAAGAAAAAGGGATCGTTCAGGAGTTCAGTGCTCCATATGTTCCACAAATGAACGGGGTTGCTGAAAGGAAAAATCGTACGTTAATCGAGACAGCAAGAACAATGTTAGCCGACTCAGTGTTACCTGTTACGTTTTGGAGTGAGGCAATTGCCAACGCCTGTTTCACATTAAATCGGGTAGGCATTGTCAAGCGCCACGGCAAGACAAGTTTCGAGCTTCTTCAACGACGAAGGCCTAACTTAGAGCACCTGGAACCATTCGGAGCTCTTTGCACGTTACTTAAAAGGCACGTTGATAATAAGTTCGAGGAGAAGATTATCAAGGGTTATTTTCTGGGTTACAGCGTACCTCTCAAAAGGGTCTTCAACAGAACAACAAAATTAGTTGAAGAATGGTACCATGTCGATGTTCAACGCTACACAGAACCAGCCAAGGGGACAGGAGAAGACTGGTTGTTTGATTATGACAAATTGTTCAAGTCTTTCAATCTGTATGAGATTGCTATTCAAATGATGTATGAGGCGCAAAATGCACCTCCTGATGAATCTTTGCAATCTTCAACTCATCCTGGTCCGTCATCATCTTCCTCCACAGAGTCTAGCGATCAAGTTCAAGAATCTTCCGAATCTGAATCTGAAGATGAATCTCCAGCAGATGATGTACAATCGGCACCAACTCAGGTTACTTCACAACCTTCATCGTCAAATCAAGAAGTGCCGAATGCAGATCAGCCTCTAACGTCTACTTCAGAGGCACCACAATCCGCTCCAGTTCCTGAGCCGAACTTAACTAACTTGGAACAAAATGTTGTCGTTCCTGACAATCCGGTTGTTAGGACTGAACGTGATCATCCACAAGACAACATTATAGGGGACATTCAACAGGGTGTCAAAACTCGTCGACAGCTGAATTTTGGTCTCTACACAGAAATGATGGAGTCAGGATCAGTTGCTCTTAATGCCCATGAATGCTTCTTAGCACAAGAAGAACCACACAGCACCACCGATGCGCTGAAAGATCCCAACTGGGTCTCAGCCATGCAAGAGGAATTATTGCAGTTTAAAAGACTTGGTGTGTGGAAGCTGGTGGATCTCCCCAAAGGACAGAAGAAAATTGGCACTAAGTGGGTACTAAAATGTAAACGTGACGATCGTGGAGTGATTGTTCGCAACAAAGCCCGCCTGGTGGTCCAAGGGTTTAGGCAAATCGAAGGCCTAGACTACAATGAGGTATATGCTCCGGTTGCTCGTTTGGAGGCAATCCGGATGTTCTTGGGGTATGCATCTTTCAAGAAATTCAAAGTATATCAAATGGACGTCAAGAGTGCCTTTTTGTACGGTCACATCGAAGAGACCGTATATGTGGCACAACCTCCAGGTTTTGAAGACCCATATCACAAGGACAAAGCCTATCTGCTCAACAAGGCTTTGTACGGTCTTCACCAAGCCCCGAGAGCTTGGTATAAAGAACTATCCAAACACCTTCTGAACAACGGGTTTAGAAGGGGAACCATTGACTGCACGCTATTCTCAAAAGAAAAAGAAGGAGATCTAATTATGGTACAAGTGTACGTGGACGACATCATCTTCGGGTCCACGAATAAAACACTTTGTAAGGAGTTCGAACAAGTGATGAAAGAAAAATTTGAAATGAGTTCCATGGGTGAGATGAAGTTCTTCTTAGGACTTCAAGTTGATCAAAAAGATTCCGGTATCTTCATTCACCAGACAAAATACGTCAATGACATCTTGAAACGGTTTGAGATGTTGAGTTCTTCTTCACAGGGAACTCCTTTAGAGGTTAATCACGGGATTAATCCTGACGAGAAGGGTGAATTGATCAATCCAACTCACTATAGAGGGATCATCGGATCTCTAATGTACCTGACTGCTTCTCGGCCAGACATAATGTTTGCTACGTGTCTCTGTGCACGTTACCAGTCAAAGCCGAAGGTCTCCCATCTGATTGCAGTCAAAAGAATTTTGCGTTATCTGAAGGGTACTCCAGATTGGGGTCTTTGGTATCCTTATGATGACAACTTCGATCTTCATGCGTATAGTGATTTGGATTATGGTGGTTGTAAACTCGATTACAAATCAACAACAGCAGGATGTCAGTTCTTTGGAAGTCGTTTAGTAACGTGGCAATGCAAAAAGCAGACGTCAGTCTCCACTTCAACAGCTGAGGCGGAATATATTGCGGCTGCCAGTTGCTGTTCTCAAGTTATTTGGATTCAGCAACAAATGCGTGACTACGGTATTGAATGTTCTACTACTCCCATATATATTGATAATTCTGCTGCAATTTCAATTACCAAAAATCCGGTCCATTTTAGCAAAACGAAGCACATCGAAATTCGATATCACTTCCTTCGTGACTGCTACGAAAAGAAGTTAATCGATGTGATAAAAATCCCCACTCAGGAACAACGCGCTGATCTCTTCACTAAAGCATTTGATAAACCACGGTTTTTATATTTACTAGAGATCAACGGCGTTAAACGTATATCAGAAGATGTTCCTGAAGATATCATTTAAATTGTTTTCATTTTTTCTTTTCTTAAAAATTTAAAAAAAAAATCCAAAAAGATTTTGTTTTTTTTTATAAATTCTAGGGGGGAGAAAGGTTTCAAGAAAAACCAAAAATTTTCAAAATTTTGAGAAGTTGATCTTGTTACAAGAAAGGTGATAGTACACAGACGCTATCATACTGAGACATCAAAAAGATTTGTTATTTCTGTACAGCTTATTTTCATTTTTCTTATATTAAATTTTTATACATCACTATCGCTTAAAATTATATCGGTTACCTCAGTTTGATGGACACATTTTCGGATGTGTTTTGGTCCTTACTTCTACTAGTAGATTATGAGGATAGCCATTAACCAGATGACTGAAAGTGATCGGGGCGGGTTTTGATGGGTTTTTTATTCTTTCGCTGAAAAATAGTCGGTTATACTTAGTTAGAAGGACACATACTCGTATGTGGTCGGTCCAGTTGATCCATTGGATCTTCAGGATAGCCGTTTACCTGAAGACTTTGACTTGATCGGGGCGAAATAATTTAAACGTTATTTTTTTTAAAAAAAAGGACATTCATATATATTCAGAAAATGAGAAATTGATCCAACCTTGGAAAATGATAGATACACTGATTCTGTGAGCTTAACTAGTGAAGTTATTAGGCTTAAAAGGCTTTAGAACGGTCATTGTGTGTCATGGTAGCTTTTTATGGTGCGTAAAAGTAGATGTGATACAAACTAAATCTACTCGATTTTACGTGGAAACTCCTTAAGAGTTTTGTATGTCTTCATATATATCTTTCCGAATGATAGGCAGAAAAGCGATTACCCAGTCATACACGAGCCCATAAGTGTTCTGATTCCTGTAAAGATAGTGTGTGAAGAAACTGCAGTGATCCAGATTCGGGACTTGCAATTGTTTACTACTCTGAAGTCTATGTAACATTCAAAAAAAAAAAAAAAAAAAAAAAAAAAAAAAAAAAAAAATTTTACCTTATGAGTGATTGAAACATTCTAGAGTTAACAATGTCAAGACTTCTCAATCATGGAGTAAGAAAGAAAACGGGAAGCAGATGAAGACACTTACAACCTTAATCAGACACTATGGGTCAAGGTCAATTCGGGGTGACTTGGGGAAAGCCAAATACGCTTTGAGAATAGATAGGAGGCATCATAATCTCTGAGTTGTTACCCACTTAAATTTTGAGACATAATTGAACCTAACTCGTATCACAGAAACGATGAAAACCATTTTAAGTTATTTACATGCTCACAACCTGTTTCTTTATGTCATAATACAGCTAAACACGGATCTGTGTGACAGTCACGTAATTAGTATGATTCCTGTTCGGATCTTTCTCACAAAAAGAATATTCATTATGTCTTGTTTAACTTCGTATATTCTGTTAAAAAAAAAAAAAAAAAAAAAAAAAAAAAAAAAAATTCCCGAAAAGTCTCAGTAGATAGTCATATACGTCTGTATGATTTCTTATTATAGATCCTTCTCAACAAAAAATAATGTGTTTTAAATTTTTGTACAGTTGTTTATTTCAGTTTGAATATTATAAAAAAAAAAAAAAAAAAAAAAAAAAAACATACAAAAAGATTTTTATTCTGAATTAATTTTTTTTAATTTTATTCTGTTTTTTTTTTAATGAGAAATCATCGTGACAGGTAGTCTGATCCCTGTCTGTTCCTACTAATTGTTTATCCAGTGTGTAGGAATGAAAGAAAACTTCATGCAGGTTGCTAAATGTTCATCTGTGCAACAGGCTGTGCATGAAAGAAAGAATGAAGTGACAAGAAAACCCAAAGATGTTTGAGCCTGATATTTTTCCATTTGTTACTAATGTATTATGATCTATATGTTCTGTAGGAACGAAGCTTCTCAGGATATGCGGAACCTATGGTAAGTCTGACTGACTGAACCATTTGATCTTGAGAGAACTTCATGAAGAAAGGAGTTCGTGGATGCAACGTGCGCACCACTAGCTTTGAGAAAAGAGAGAGTGAGATAACTCCAAGGGGGAGTTACGATCGAGCAAGAGAACTCGATTGATTATAAGTAAATAGAACTGGCTCCAAGGGGGAGTTTGTTAGGACATGAAATGTCATGTGTATGTCCCCAGTTCTATCAGGATGGTTCGATATGAAAATAACGATCGTGAAACCAAGTTAACGGACTGAAAATGTCAAAAGAAACTGATTCGATCGAATCAGTGACTGATTCGATCGAACCAGGACTCATTCGATCGAATGAGATACTCATTCGATCGAATCAGTATACGATATATAAACGAAACTTAGGAAATTTCACAAGAGAGAGCACACATTACACACAGTCACGAACCTGCTACTGCCGAAAATCCTCTCTGCCCATCTTCGTCGTGTCGGTCTTTTCCTCCGTCCCTAGGTGTCAAACCGTCTTAGGAATCGTAACCGTGCGTTGTTGATCACCACCGAATCGCCGTGTTAGAGGATTCCGCACTCTAACACGTTGCCCCGTGAATCGTTGGGAAACCGTGTCCCGCACCGGTCCGACATAGTCCTCTTCATCTTATTTGTAAATCAACCAAAAAATATATATATATATACAAATCTTCATATTCCAATTGCAGAGATGGTATCAAGGCGAGGTTTATGATCATTAGCTTGAACCTGCTCAACACTCCTCATTTGCCCAATTTCCCAAGCCTTTCAAAAAGAAAATCACACAAAAAAATAAAAATACACAACATGGCCGACAAAACCGACAATGATAATCTTGTCATGCAAAGCACCAATCTCACAAATCAAAACAACACCCAAAAGCAAACCCTCTTAGACAGCTTAACGATCACCGCCAGCAACCCGAAAATCACCGATGGCATGACCGACCAAATCAACAATGGAGATCTTGCTTTGGAAATTATAAATCTCATGCAAACCGACGCAACAAATAAAAACCACAACCACAAAAAGACTCTCTCGGTAAGCATGACGATCAACGCCGGCGCCGCCAACCATGGTGATATTGAAGAAAAGAGTGGCGGACTTAAAGGTGGTTGTGGAGTCTGAACCAATGCCGGATATGCATCGGCCAGCAATGAGGGCACGGATTTTGGTAGTGTAGCATCAACCGCTAGATATGAAGGCTCATACAAGGGTTGCTACAGTGGTGAAGGTAATGGGTTTGAGAAACTTATCTCAAGCACTTCCTTTTTTAATACTAATTTTTTAGACCCTACAATATTAGAAATGTTAGATAAACCCCTTAATGAATCTGTTAATTACGATACTGGTCAATACATGTTTGAAAACCCCAACCGAGTTCAACTTTATCTAATAAGGCCCCTCAAGATTCAGTTTTTACAAAAATAATCAATATATGAGCGGGTTTAGGACCGAGAAGGGGATCTTAGAACCCATTGGGCAAGTTAACATGGCTAAAACATGTGAAAATTTAGAAAATTCATGGATATTTGATTGTGGAGCCACCGACACCATGACTTTTGCATTATCATACATGATTTCAAATTCTAAACCCAAGATTAACCACATTAAAACTGCAAATGGGGGTATAGTTCCCGTAAAGGGGGGCAGAACTATAGAAATTTCCCCGACTTTAAAACTTTCAAATTGTCTTTATGTCCCGTCTTTGTCACATAAATTGTTATCTATAAGTCATGTTATGAAGAAGTTAAATTGTTCAGTATTAATGCACCCTACTTTTTGCATTTTATAAGACATAATGACGGGAGTGATTATTGGGCGGGGCACTAAACGTCAAGGATTGTATTATGTGGATGAAGTGACTCGACATGGTACTATGATGCTAGCTCATGGAACTATGGACCGAGAAGCTTGCTTATGGCATAGGCGACTGGGTCACCCATCTATCGGTTACTTACATCTCCTATTTCCAAAATTATTTCTTTAAATGAAACAATAAACTGTGAAGCTTGTTTTTGGCTAAAAGTCATAGGCATACGTTTAAACCAAATAACACGAAAGTTGATTTACCTTTTTCCCTTATCCATTCGGACGTATGGGGACCGGCAGAAGTTATTGGTGGGCAAAATTTCTGTTTTTTCGTTCTTTTCGTTGATGACTGCACTCGTATGACATGTATTTATTTTCTAAAACATAACTCTCAAGTTTTTGAAAAGTTTACTAATTTGTATGCTATGGTACAAACACAGTTTAAAATCAACATTCACATTCTTCGATCGGATAATGGGGGATATTCGTTAATACTGCAATGACACAATTTTGTCAAGTAAAAGAAGTAATCACCAAACATCTTGTTCCCACACCCCCGAACAAAATGGGACAGTCAAACGAAAAAACCACATTCTCTTAGAAACAACCCGGGCCCTCCTAATTGATTCGAAAACCCCAAAATCTTTTTGGTCGGATGCTCTCACCACTGCCACTTATCTATAAAACACTTACGTTACAACCACGAAAGATTTTGGAGAGGGGTTTTTAGGTCAATTTAAAGATCTAATATAATATTTTTACTCGCTTAATAAACCGAACTATTAGCTAGTCAAATAAATTTTCGTTCAACTTTCCCATTATCTTTATCTTTATTATCTATAAAACAAATTAGATGGACAATATGGTAATTTACATCTAATTCATTCTCTCACTTGGAGACACCGTTAAATTAAATGCCCCATGCCCGCCGGCCACATAACTCAGCCGGAGACTGTCCCTATGCCCGACGATTAAAGTAGCCTCCCATAATTAAACCAATGATCAGTTTCAATTGCCTTATTCAACTGAACATGCGTGTAGTTAAGTCCTTATCGTTCAATCCTTTTGCTTCAAACGGCCTTAATCGACCACCACTGCAGCCACGTGAAACCACCAAAACGTGCCACGGCCCGTTTCCACCGAACAACAACACATACAGGTATTTTGTCCTAAGCTTTTAGAATTGATTTGTGTTATTAATTTGAAAATTCACAGGTTTTCTCAATGTTGTCCTAAGCTTTTAGGCTTAACTTTTCGATTCACGTATATATGCAAAATCATATATATTTATAAATTTATATTTTCCTCAATTTAAAAATCTAATATAATATTTTTACTCGCTTAATAAACCGAATTATTAGCTAGTCAAATAAATTTTCGTTCAACTTTCCCATTATCTTTATCTTTATTATCTATAAAACAAATTAGATGGACAATATGGTAATTTACATCTAATTCATTCTCTCACTTGGAGACACCGTTAAATTAAATGCCCCATGCCTGCCGGCCATATAACTCAGCCGGAGACTGTCCCTATGCCCGACGATTAAAGTAGCCTCCCATAATTAAACCAATGATCAGTTTCAATTGCCCTCATTTAATTGAACAGGCGTGTAGTTAAGTGCTCATCGTTCAACCCTTTTGCTTCAAACGGCCTCAATCGACCACCACTGCAGCCACGTGAAACCACCAAAACGTGCCACGGCCTGTTTCCATTGAACAACAACACATACAGGTATTTTGTCCTAAGCTTTTAGGGTTGATTTGTGTTATTAATTTGAAAATTCACAGGTTTTCTCAATGTTGTCCTAAGCTTTTAGGCTTAACTTTTCGATTCACGTATATATGCAAAATCATATATATTTATAAATTTATATTTTCCTCAATTTAAAGATCTAATATAATATTTTTACTCGCTTAATAAACTGAACTATTAGTTAGTCAAATAAATTTTCGTTCAACTTTCCCATTATCTTTATCTTTATTATCTATAAAACAAATTAGATGGACAATATGGTAATTTACATCTAATTCATTCTCTCACTTGGAGACACCGTTAAATTAAATGCCCCATGCCCACCGGCCACATAACTCAGCCGGAGACTGTCCCTATGCCCGACGATTAAAGTAGCCTCCCATAATTAAACCAAGGATCAGTTTCAATTACCCTCATTCAATTGAACAGGCGTGTAGTTAAGTCCTCATCGTTCAATCCTTTTGCTTCAAACGACCTCAATCGACCACCACTGCAGCCACGTGAAACCACCAAAACATGCCACGGTCCGTTTCCACCGAACAACAACACATACAGGTATTTTGTCCTAAGCTTTTAGGGTTGATTTGTGTTATTAATTTGAAAAAAGTTGGTCGATTTATGTTCTTAATTCACAGGTTTTCTCAATGTCGTCGTTACCGAACAAGGGTTTTGCTCTGCACCATCAATAATCAATTCCAATTCATACGATTTACGTTCTTAATTTTTATTGATTTGGTGATGGGTTATTTGTAAGGTTGTGGTTTTTATCAATTTGATATGAGCGACACATCAGGGGCATGTTTAGCTTCACCGACGATGGGTGCACATTTTGTTTTGTATTTAGCAAAGATGCAAGGTGAATTTGTGTTTATTTTTGAAATTAATTATTGACTTATGTCAAATGATTATCAGTTTGTTGATGTGTGCAGAAAGTTCAAAATCCGAATATTATTTATGTTTTTGATTTAGGTTTGTCTTCATGTTTCAAGGATTTGTCAAACTCATTAATGCTTTTGGTCTAACTCAAACATTGACACTAAATTACCTCTCTTGATCATGCAAATGTTTTGTGATTTGTTTTGTGGATGTCATTTGCTTCAATTATACTATTGAACATGTGGTTTACTTTAGAGCATTTTCATCTCATTCTCTATCTTCAAACCAAAAATTACACTAAAACTCACTTTATTTTCTCTCTCCATTTCAATTAAATAATATTTTTTATACATTTTATCATTACCTTTTCCCTTTCCTTCACTCACAACCACTTTCAAAATATATTAAAAAATTATAGGGGATGAACAGTAACTTTTCAAATATATAAAAAAATAACTACTTTTTCTAAAATATAAAAACCCTTCACTCACAACATCGTAAATCACTCTCTAAATTATAAAAAAACCCCTCACATAATATGAGGGGTTGGATGAGAATGCTCTTAGATATATTTTTAATTAAAACTTGGTATAAGAATATGAATGGGTCAGAATTAGAGATGGTCAAAAAAACCGGTTGGGGAACCGGTTTACCGGTTTAAACCGGAAACCGGTTTTTACAAAAACCGGTTTTTTAAAAACCGGTTTGACCGGTTTACAAACCGCCGGTTCGTCTTTCGGTTACAAGTTCTAGATCCAAAACCGGTTAACGAACCGGTTAATGGAAAAACCGGTTTTTTTTATTAACCGGTTATGGAAAAACCGGTTAACCGGTTAATAAAAAAACCGGTTTTTGACCGTTGTGGAAAAACCGGTTAACCGGTTTCTCCATAACCGGTTAACCGGCTAAAAACCGGTTTTTGAACGTTGTATAACGGCTATATGCCCGTTTTTTTTTTTGACCGTTTTTTTTTTTACCATTTTACCCCCACAAACATCTATATATAGTTTAGGTTGGGTATTGGTTAGATCACACTCGATTATACAACTCCAAACGCTCTAAACGTTTATTTCATACGCGATTATTTTGTTATCTCACGCTCAATTATACCACATTACCACTCCATACGCTCTTATTTCGTAGTCGTTTATTTCATACTCGAGTATACCACTCTTATTTCGTAGTCGATTATCATGGCCTCCCAAAGTGCTGCTTCATCCGTCAACATGGGTGCCTCGAACACGGGAGAAACGGTCGTTCGGGTCATCCCCACGAAACGAAACCATGATGTTTGGCAACATTTCGACCTATGCGAAATGTCTAACGGTAGCCAAAAAGCTCGATGCAAACATTGTTTGAAGTTTTATGGCAAAGATGCAAACTCCACTTTAAAAGCGCATGTACAAAGGCCCTTTTGCAAGGCCTTGAAGGACGAATCGGGAAGTAGTTCGCAGCCGGAGATGACGAATCAAGGAGCGGTGTTTACGTACGACGTTGAAGCGGTACGTCAACAGTTTTCAAACTTTGTGATTCAACAAACACTTCCTTTCAACCACTTCGACAACCCTCAATTCACGGAGATGATGCAAAACTATGTTCAACCACGCTACCAACACGTAAGTCGTTCAACCCTTAGAAGAGATTGTCTTAAAGCATGGAAAAACGCTAAATCCGAACTAATTTCATACTTTTCAAACTTACAAACTGGTGTAAACTTAACAACGGATGTGTGGTCGGTACCTCATGGTTCGCCCGACTCATACATTTGTGTGACGGCTCATTGGGTTGACCCCGAGTCGTGGCAAATGATGAAACGAACCGTTGCGTTTCAATTTTTTGATTACCCGCACACGGGTAGAAATATTTTTCAAATCTTGGATAAAGTTATTCAACAATACAAGATTGAACATAAAATCTTTTCAATTTCGTTTGATAACGCGTCCAACAATACGGCCGCGGTTGGCCATTTAAAATTAAAGTATAAACGTATTTGTGATGGAGCATTTTTTCATAGCCGATGCATTGCACATATTATCAACTTGGCCGTGCAAGATGGGTTAAACGTGATCGAAACACAAAGAAACAATTTTAAAAGAATGTTACGAGATGTTTTTAGCAACAATAAAACATTTTCAAGATACAAAAAATTTTGTGTAGAAGCTAATTGTCAATGGTTGGGGCCAAATTGGGATTGTCCAACAAGATGGAACTCGACTTGTAATATGTTTGAGAAAGCCATCCAACAAAAAGAATCATTAATTGCGTTTCATCAAATTTTGTCAAGTAGGGGTAAATGTGCACCGTACGATCCTAGAAACTGGTTATTGATTGAGATCGTTACGGAGGTCCTTCAAATTTTTAAATCTTGCACAACTAGTTTATCCGGGGTTTACTATCCAACAAGCCCCATTGCTTTACCAAAAATTGCTGTCATGTGCACAAAGTTGAGTGAACTTCATTGTAGGGGTGCACCTTATTTTGATATGTGTGTAAAAATGAAAGAAAAATTTATAAAATATTTTCAAGAACTACCCGCTGTTTTGACATGTGCTGCTGCGTTAAACCCTTGCATCAATGTTGGTGGTGTTGAAGCTTTAATAGAAAAAATTTGTGATGAGCTAGGGTTAAATGACGATCAAAACCCCTATTATAGCCAAACTTTAAAGAATGCTTTCAACACCACCTTGTCAAACATGTATGATGTCTACCTTACAAAATACGGGTCGTCTTCCCAAATTCATGACTCGTTAAGAGCTGTTGCCCAATCCCAATCCCAAACCGACCTTGAAATGGGGATGTACCACATGATTTGGGAAGACGCCGGTAAACGTCAAAAGGTAAACACCCCAAGCAGTGAACTTGGAAGGTATGGTGGTACCAACTTTGTGAAACACATGACTCCGGATGAATTTAGAAGTCTTGATTTGCTGGCTTGGTGGAGAGGTAAGGATGATGAGTTTCCGATCCTCGCCGCCATGGCCAAAGATTTACTAACGGTCCAAGCTTCCACGGTAGCTTCGGAGTCTGCTTTTTCTGTTTCTGGCAGGGTTATATCGATTAGGAGGACTCGACTCACTGCACCAGCTATAGAGATGTCGATTTGCTACAAGGATTACTTGGACTCTTTAGATAGGGCACAACATCAACGCTCACTCGAGGGGGAAATGGAGTATGAAGCGGGCTTGTATGAAGACGAGGTCAATGAAGGACACACTCAACCAATGACCGATGAAGAAGCCGCGTACGACGATTACCTAAGAAATAGCTCGGGATCGGGTAGCGAAGAAAATTAGTTAAAGAAACAGCAAACATGGAGGCAAATCATGAGTAAGAAACAGCAAGTTGTTCATGTAATCGTGTCTAAGCATTCTTTTTCCTAATATGTGCTCTTATTTACTTGTTGATTTGGATTTTTCTAATTTAGTTAAAGAAACAGCAAACATGGAGGCAAATCATGAACAAACTGCGATTGGGAACAAAAGGAGCATCTGCTAGTTCACGATTTAATGTTTGTATTTTTTAGTTAAATCATGAACAACAGTTCTTGGCAGAGATTTCTTCAGTGTTAATGATTTAATGTTTGTATTTTTGAGTTACAAATATGCGATAACGATTTAATGTTTGTATTTTTAATATAAAAACTATAAATGAAAGTTATGTGTTTTTAATCTTTGGTTTGTTGAAAACACATTCACCAACACACACTCATACTCATCTTCCAACCAAAGAACCCTAACAACGAAAGCAAAGAATGGCTTCGGTCAGTCCGTTTTGCCTTGTAGTTACCGGTTTGCCTTGTAGTTACCGGTTTGTTTATACTGTGAAAAAATAATGGTCTTCATTAAGTACAAAATATAAAAAACAAATATTCGTATTTGAAACCGCGAAATTTAAAAACTAAAAAAAAAAAAAAAAACCGGTTAACCTAAAAACCGGTTATTAAAAAACCGGTTAATAAAAAAACCGGTTTATTAACCGGTTTCTAAACCGGTCCTAACCGGTTAGACCGGTTAGGGTTTTGACAGAAAAAAACCGGTTATTAACCGGTCCGGTTATTAACCGGTCCGGTTATTAACCGAACCGGTTTTTTTCCGGGCCAAAAAAAACCGGTCCGGTTAATAACCGAACCGGTTTTTTTTAAAAAACCGGTTTGTGCACCTCTAGTCAGAATAATGTGCTGTGGCTGTATGGTACAAGCTTATTTGAAAACCTCTTCTTTCATATTAAGTACACAAAGTTGACACATTTTGCTTGGACACTCCTAATTTTGAAAAGAAGAATTTTGCTATTTATCTGCACCTTGTTAATTGATCATATACATCATTGTTGGTATTACTCTTCATGAAAATGCTATTATATTTGTTACGGCATCTCTGTACTAGTATTTATCAAGTGAAATGGTGGTCCAACGGGCTTGATAACTTCTCCGGCTTAACTTGTGCTTGTCTAATACTTTGTGAGTTTGTGCAATACTTTATGTAAAGGGTATTGTGTTTTTTTGCAGGCCGTTCCAGTAGCACATTCCGTGTTGGCTCGTTTACACCCCTACTTAGGTATAGGTTTGAACTACCCTAAAACAACACTGCATATTAGTATTTTCACAATATAGATGTAGAAGACTCATATGGAATAATGTGCTAGATTACCATTTTTTATATTTTTTGTAATTTACCTTTTCCTAGATAACATATTGACTAAAATGACTTGTTTTACCCTATTACCAGGCCCGCACATTTTGCATTGTCTAGGTTAATACGACAAAAGAAAGAGATCAGATGAAAGATTATGTGAAACTTTAAATAACTAGGCCCGGCCTGTATAGTAGACTAGAAACCATATTTGAATGAGAACAATGGGAACACATTTTTATTTGAAGCGCGTAAATGTTAGTGTATTAGACACGGCTCATTTAAAAATAGAGGATATTCTCATAAATCAGTATTATTTTTTCTACTTGCTTGCCCTTTTGCATGTTGAAACAGCATAATGGTTAGCTAAACGGTGATGCAAAAGCAACACAAGCTAGAAAACCGTGGATTTGTCCATGCATCTTTCGAGGTTTGAAAGTAAAAGTGAAGGTAAACGTGTTACACTTTTATCTATACTACATTATAAAGCATGAGGCAGGATCATGTTAAGAACTTTTTCTTCTAAGAATGTTAATATCCTTATGCATATTGTATAACATCTGATGCTAAGGAGTGGAGGGAAAAATTAGAAAACAAAAAAAATATTAAACACTGCTATATTACTAGCGGTTTCTTCATTCAATATCCCCTATTTTTTTTCTTTAAGTCATCAATGCTTTTATTAATTAAAAGCAATTTGATATTGTACAAACATTTTCAAATCAGTTGGTTGCTAACCTACTATTTAAGTTGAATTTGATGGATTATTGATTAGGTTAATTTAACAACTTTTTGGAAAGAATTTAAATCAAATTCCTTTCTATATGATTTGTTACCTGGCTTGATTTGTCAATGACCTTGGGTTGACGTATGTCATACCTGGCCGGGTTCACCCCCTTACTGCCTTGAACCCATATCAAGGAATCAAGCCAGAGCATTTGAATTAGCTAATTGGTCCTTTTAGTTTTAACGGTAATGCTCTTAAAAGAAAAGTCAAATAATGTCCCGTGATAAATTAATTTCTTTTAGTCAGTTATTATTTTATGATCTCTTGAGCACCTTAATTTATAATGATAAAAAAAGGACCAATTAAAAGAAAAGTCAGTTATTATTTTATTATTTGACACCATTTGAATTAGCTAATTGGTCCTTTTTTAATTTCTTTTAGTCAGTTATTATTTTATGATCTCTTGAGCACCTTAACTTATATATAATATAGGTTCCCTCAATTGATAAATTAAAATTGAAGCTATTGGCATTGTAAATATATATGATTCATATTTACCATTAAAATTATCTGGGCATGCTATTTTTTAGCAGCTAGGTGAGCCTTTGGGACGTTTTAATTTGGGTGGCCCCATGTGTAATCCGGACAACAATCATCTGAAAAATCGGTGAACGTTGGTATACCTGCACATTGAATGATATACCTGGGGATGACAAAAGGCATCGGCTTCACAAGGCTTTTTCTAAACTTTCGAAGATAAGTTTTGAATTTTTAATGCTCATTTTAGTATGTTATGGGAAAAGGCTTTGGGCAGATGGCTGAATGATTTAAGCGAGGTTTGACAGTTGGACGTGCGAAGAGGAAACCTAAGGTTAGGTCATGGGCAGTAGCATGCGAACACAATCAGAGGGGTCGCGTAATTGCTGTCATTAGTTATTATGATTTCCAATAAATAATGTTTGTTTTTAGGGGTTTTAAAGATTAATGAAAATATTGCAGACATGCTATATTTTTTTCAAAGAACTTATGAATGTTGCACCATGTATCTTGGAGGCAGAAGCTTTCTGAAACCGAACTGTTCAAAATTAAACCAAACCAAACCAACAAATTGATTCCGGTTTGGCTTCATGGTTTACACTCGCCGCGAATCGCGGGCTCTTTGCTAGTATTATATATATAGATATTTATTATTATCATATCAACAATAAATATTTATTTTTTTCATTTGAAAATCAAACCGAAATGCAAATAATAATATAATATAATAATAATAAAAATAATAATAATAATAATAATAATAATAATGATAATAATATTAATAATAATGGTTCAAACCTTAAGAGACCCCAGATCCTTTTTAAACATTATTACCGTTACATAAAATTGCTTTATTTTAGTTAATTTATGCTCTCTAGCTTTCTTATACTATTTACAAATAAATAATAATATTATAATTGAAATTCTTACTTAAACCCTATCAAAACCCAAATCCGTCATAAGTCTTGTAGTTGCAATTATTTCGTTATAATTAATTTGTATTATCGTTAACAACTAGGAACTTTTGTCGACGTATCCCGAGAAACTCAACCGCTTTTATCTTAACTTTATCGTCATCTCATCTTCGTTAACCCACTCGTCAAGGTGAGTTTACATACCCCACTTTTCCATCTTTTATATTTTGGGGGTAGCATGTATACCTTATTAACTCTACTCATATTTTATTTCCTCATCTATTCAAAACACAATTCAATTTATGTTTATGTGTGATTGTTGCATGCTTTATGATTATGCTCTATGTGCTTAAGTGTTTATTTTATGTTTGGTGGTTGATATCTCATACTCATCTATTCTCATCTAGTATGATCATACATTTACCAAAGTACATTGATTTTGTATCAATAGGAACGGGTCCACATCTATTTAGTTGCTTACATTTTCATAAGTTTTGTAATGCTCACATTTACATTTGAATTGTGATTTACCTACGTATATATATAAAACCAAAACTTATGGATTCTCACCAACATTCGTGTTGACAAATTTTATTTTCATACATGCTACAGGTACAAGTATTTGATGTTGTTCAAGATCGAAGAGACTAGTTTTTGCCTTATGACATTTAATTCAAATTACAATTATGATGTATTAGTTCTACTTATTGAATTTGTGTACATGTTTAATGTTAATGAAATTAAATAATTATTTTTTCTTTAAATAGTGTCTTTTGAGCTACTGTCTAATCAATACGTTACGCCCCGACATGTTCAGCTGCCTTTGGTCGGGGTGTGACAGATTGGTATCATAGACGAAGGCTATAAGATAGGTGGTTAGATAGAACGACCTAGTAGCATGCTTAGGGTCCCTGTACGTGATATGTCTTTACGTGTTTGCACCCTAATTTATATGATTGATTGCGGTAGCTTAAATATTATTTAATGATTTTATATTACTCTTGTACACAAAGCACACACAATTCTGAGGCTACGCCTCACTCTCAAAATTATTTTCCCTAGTTATTATTTTAAAATTGGGAAATTCCTTAAGAATTCCCACCATTTTTACTCCTCTCTTCATGAGGATGATTCGAGTAACGGGTACGTAGTAACTATAAGGGGGACACACCTGTACAGCCATCCCTTGACGCTAAGGCTTGCGAGCATAAGGAAGTGCGATGCGCACAAATCTCGATCAGCCGCGAGACCTGGTTGCCTTCCTGGAGGGTGAGTTGTGAGTGTGAAACTTGTTAAGCCAAAGCCAATCACACCAAACATTCACGAATCTACTACCCTCATTGTATCAATCTTGGTCATGTGACGATCACATCCTTAAATCATAACCGAATTCACGGTGATACGTAGCTAAACTCGGTTTTTCCTTATGATGTTTTAGTTGAAATAATTGGTGGGAAAAGCCATGGTGAAACATGGATACTCCAACCATTCATCTCAACGCCCTTATCTTGATTTCAATCAATTTTAAATCTGTTGTTGGAAAATTAAGCCATGGTGATGCATGGATATTTCAACGATGAATTTTGTTTTCTTTTTTTGGTTTAAAATTTTGATTTCATTATGAATGATTATTTTCATGTACATCTCAACCCACCGTTTAAGTTTTACTATTTAATTTAATTATCAATTTTGTCAATACTTCAAGTTAAGTCTAATAAAAGAAAATGTTGCGTGTGCTTGGTATGGGGTAATGGAATGGGCGATGGAATAGAATGAACAAGGTAATGGACTGGACGAGGTAATGTAATGGATAATTACCATTCTATTGACATGTTTGGTTACCATGCGGGAATGAAATGAATTATTATTCTTTATTTTCTGATAAGCTAGAAAAGCTGGAATAAAATAAAAATGGTAGTGAGTGGCGGTGGGATGGTGGTGGTGGGTGGCGGTAGCGATGGGCGGCGAGTAAAAATGGTGGTGGGAGGCGGTGGCGATGGACGGGAGCCAGGAGCGATTGTTAGTGGTGGCAGTTGGTGCTAATAGTGGGTGGTGGTGGCGACGGTAGTGGTCGGTGGTGGTGATGGCGGGAGCGATGGTTGGTGGTGGCAGTGGTGAGCGGCGCTGGTAGGTGGTGGCGGGTGGCGGCGGCGGAGGTGGGTGGTGGTGGTGATGGGCGGCGAAGGAGGGTGGTGGTGGTGGTGGCAGGTGGCGGTGGTGGGTGGTGACGGGCGGTGGTGGTGGGTGGTGAGAGGGCAATAGGTAATAGTGGTGAGAGGGTGGTGGAGGTGACATAGTGTGAAAGTGGATGGAATGAAAAAAAAACAGGGGGGGTGGATGGAATGAATTTGGGGTATTTTAGAGGGAATGAAATGGACATGGTAATGGGTAATTCCATTCCATTGACCAACCAAACACATTTTTTTTCATTCCATCATAATGGTCTATTCCATTCCACCTCTCATTCATGCATATAAAACGCTACCTTTATGTTGTACCCTCATGAATTTTCACAAACTCAAAATTTTGCAATTTATATCAAAACCTAATGAATTTTTCAAAATTTCGTCCTTGTAGCATGTCTTCCTCCCGCCTCATCAACCGTAACCGTCGCACGGGCAACTCTGGCCATAGTATGTCGTCTCGCATTACGAAAGGAATCGTGGAAGCCCTCCTAATACTCATCTCTCAACTCCAAATCATGAATGCCACTACTAATGCTTTCGTAAACCCAAACCCAACTGCTTGCTCATTCAAGCAATTTACGAATGCTAACCCGACCGACTACTTTGGGACTGAGGGTGCTACAACCCTTCTCTAATGGTTTGAGCACATGGAAAGCGTGTTCCTCCATTGTGCGTGCCCGGAAGAAAATAAGACCACATACGCCTCAAGCGTTTTCAAATTGAGTGCCCTTACTTGGTGGAATAGCAAAAAGAAAGCCCTTGGAGCTGAGGTTGCCATGGCCTTGCCATGGGACGACCTTAAGAAACTCATGCACAAGGATTTTTTTCCCGAAATATGAGCTCCAAAAGTTGGAAGAAGAGTTTTGGAATTTAAAACAAGAAGGTGGCGACTATGTGTCATACAACAACCGATTCCATGAATTGAGCCTCCTCATCCCACACATGGCCACTCCCTTGGAGCATGCCATTGACAAGTGCGTCATGGGTGTGCCAATGCAAATCCAAGATTCCGTCCTAAGTCGTGACCCGAAGGATCTTCACGATGCTATTACCCTATTCGGCACCCTCATCGAGAACCACGTTAAGGCCGGGACATTGACACGGAAGAAATCCAAAGAGCCCAATGATAAGCCCGCATCCGAGCCTGCTAAAGAATCCAAGACCGAATACTCTAAGCCCGAATCCTCCAAACACAACAACGACAACTCACCCCATTACCGTAACAACAAAAGAAAGTTAAATTCCTAAAACTATGTCTTGGCTCAATCGCAAGCCCAGCAAGCCCAACCCACCATGAAGCCCTACACAGGACCCCACCCTTTATGTGATACGTGTAAATTCCACCATTCGCCTAATCTCAAGTGTCGTCAATGCACTCATTGCGGTAGTTTTGGTCACCTCTTTACCACATGTCGCGAACTCAACCAACCCATGATTCAACAATTTACCTCACCTCTTACCCAACCCCAAGCTCTACCTTATGCTCAACCGTTTACTCAAACACCATTAACTATTAGAGCCTTCTACAATTGTGAACATCCTAGTCATTTTCGCAATGCATGCCCAAGACTTGCATACATAATCCAAAGTCAATCCTACCCAGCCCCAGCCACTCAATATCAAGCTTATCAAGCCCAACCTTATCCAACCAATTCTACCCAAGCCCAATTCAACCAAGCCTACGTGAATCAACCTCAACCAATGCAAGCCCAACCCATTCAAGCAATTCAAGCCCAACCTATTCCCAATACCCAAGCCAACCAAAACCCACCCAACCAACCTCAAGTTCACCAAGTTGCTCAAGGTACTCAAGAACAGGTATGTTACATCAACAGTTCCCAAGTCTAAGCCTCACCTTTCAAGAATACATGCTACACAAGTGACGTTTGTTTTTTTCTTTCTATTTTATACCCAATGTAATGACTTTATTTAATCCCAAGTTTTGTTAGGAATAATTAAATAAAGTTTCATTAATAAATGAGAATCATGGTTATTTATAATTGAATTCAATCTCTCATCTATTTCTATTATGTCTTTTAGTACACTATTTATTGCTATGCAATTTATTACCAAATTTCAAGTGGTCTATGACTGGTTATTTACCGGGACTATGTGCATGGTGATGTGCATGATTATCTAATAGAACCATATTTGTATCATGAACTACCTATGACCGATTTCCTACAAACCTGTTGTTTTAGAAATTGGGTATGAACATGTGTTGTACATAGTTATCTAATAGAGGTCATATGTACAAATTTTATTTGATAATTTAATACATGACTACCCAAAACTCACCTCATTCTCATGGTACCCTTTTCTCATCCGATTTTTATAATCATGACTTCAAGCCTCGTTTATTATTATATTTTTTTAATCATGTGATTCGTTTGTTGTGGGAATTGCATTGCCATCGCAAGTATTCTATACATTGATTGTGTAATTACTTATCTAACTTCAAAATTTCCTCCATTTAATTCATTTTTTTTGTTATTATTACTTTCAATGGTTAACTTCGACAACTTCGTATATTTTTCAAAGTTAATTTACTAGTTATTCATGGCCAACAGATTCCACGTATTTATTTAGTTTCTTTTCTCTTGATCAAATAATTCCACAAATATTTGATTTAAAAAGTTTATTGTACCTTGTTTTCGAACCCACGCAACGGGACGAACTATGTGCATTATGTGACGATCTAAATAATTATGAGTGCATGCATAATTATCAAAATCCTCGCATGGGACTCATAGTGATTACGGTTGTGCTCTATAACCCAGAACCTAGGGTGATTTGGGTAAAGATACAAATATTGATGTGATAAGGGCATTGTGGATACGCCGCTGGTATATCCTATATATATGTGTCCTTATCATATTTTCCATTTGTAGCGTTATCTTAGTTACTTAAAAATCTGTGTTATTTTTAAATTTAAAAAAAATGATTTCTCTCTTGGAACTTATTCCTCCCTTTATGATATGGTTTTTTATTTAATTTTGGGACGAAATTCCCAAAAAGTTGTGAATACTATAACATTCGTTATTTAAAAAAAATCTAAAACCCGACCCATTTTATTTTTTATATGATTTTATAAAATCTTTGTCTCATTGTTAGTATATGTTAAGTTCATCAAGTTATATCAAGATTTAAACCATTCCAAGCATTAGGGGGCAAACCTGCCAAACACCCAAACTTCTATTTTTTCCCCTCTTCTCTTTTGTCTCGTCACGACAGCAGCCCCCCACCCTTTCTTTGACCTTTGATCCTTGAAAATAGCCGAAAATCACGGGTTTTGGCCATACCAAATCGTTAATTGGTGTTTCACGCTTTCAATCGCAGCTTTAATTGCATATTAACAGCTAATTAAATCCATATGCACGCTAGCTAAACCGCGGCTCTTAGGGGACTCATTTCGCTATAAATATTGAACCAAAATCAAATTAACTGGTTACTCACACTCTTAACAGCATCCCGACACTAAACCTTGTGCCAATTGCATCAAAGAAGTAGTTATAATACAGTTTTGATTCACGATTTTAGCCGAAACCCTAGTATGCCATTTTCGTTCTATCCTTTATCAAACCAGGTAATTAATTAGTGCATTTTGATCGGATTTCAGTTGTCAACAAAAGCCCTCTATCAATTTCGATTGACAAAGGGCAATCGATCTTCAATTTTGGGTTTCATTTGATTAGGGTTTGTTATGGACTTGGGATTAGCTGGAGGGTCAGATTAAATTATTATTGTTCCATCTCAATTACAAATTAACAAGCCAGCTCAATTGGCTGGTGTGCTTTGTAGCAAGTCCCTAAGTAGCCCAGGGACCCGGGTTTGAGTCTCCTTTGGACCGGTTTTTGGGTTTTTATTTTTTACAACTCCTTTTTAATAGGTTTTGATTATTATATTACATATATATCATTGGATTGTGATTAAACCGAACCCTCGGCTTGTGTTTTCTTGTCTATAAACTTTTATTTTTCCCCATTAACCTATATATATAGGGGAGATTTCAAATGAGAACCCCTTTGAGTTTTAAGAACTCGAAAGAACTCAGTGTAACGATTTTTTTTTGATTTTTTTTACACATGCGTAATATATGTAGTTTACATATACGTAAAAAAATTACAGAATTTTTTACGCACCGAGTTGACTTTTTACACATTTGTAACGGACGTAAAAGTTACTGTAATCACTTACATCTTTATTCTCTTTTCTACTTTGACTTTTTGGTCATATTTAATGTCAACCACATATTCCAATCCATTTAATTAAATGTGTGGCCAAGAATTGAATTCTTAAGTTCTTAAAACTAAACATGGTTTTCAAAATATCCCTCCCATATATATATATATATATATATATATATATATATGAAAAAGATAAACAAACACTAGTTTGAATAAGAAGTGTGTATGTATAAGAATATTAATAATAATTATAACTATGTATGTATAGAAATAATAAGATTTTGCCACCTGTTACAAAAACCAAATCTTTTTAAAAAACATAACAAGATTTCGCAAAGTAATATCAAACCGACGTCCAAATATTTGTGTATATATATATGGAGGGTTAGGTTATAATAGGAAGTATAGTTTTTATAGGAAGGATAAGAAGTAATCTTGTCCATTGATTTTGAATATGACGGGTTGAGATTAGTTTAGTGGGAAATCAAGTGTGAAAGAAGGGGGAGGACATAAAAGGAATAACACATTTGTTGACTTTCTCTCTCCACATGCAAGGCGCATACCAAATTCCCCCATCATTTTAAAGCGTCCATAACTCTTTTTACGATGTTTTTATTGAAAAGCAAATTCACCATAATAACGAGTGTCTTTTTATCTTTCATACGAGTACCATATTGTAATATAAAATTTAAAAAACAATTAGTGGGTTTTTTACAAATTGTGTTTTACCAAATTGTGTTATACATTACTATTTTTCATTGTGTTTTTTTTTTCGTTGTGTTTTTTCTATTGTATTTTTTACATTGTGTCATACAATTGTGTTTTTTATTGTGTTTTTTTCATTGTGTTTTTTTCCATTGTGTTTTTTACATTGTGTTTTTCATAGTGTTTTCCATTGTGTTTTTCCGGACTTTTCCGGCGAGGTGGTGGCGGTGGGTGACGGTTGTGGTGGCGGTGGGCGGTGGAGTGGTGGTGGTTGTAGAGAGTAAATATGTAATTGGGTTTTATGTAAGTGGGTTTTTGAAATTAAATTAAGTTGCTTTTGATATTTAAGTGTTAGACTAAAATACCCTCCTTTCTAGCCTTCTTAGGAAAATCAAACTTCTTATTTGAACCTAACCCTATATATGTATACAGTATACCCATTGTCTCCGGTAAAAATCGTCCAGAACCCACCGCCGGCTGTCAAAATCGGTTAAGAGGGCAAAATATTTTTTGCGGCGGTAGATTGTAGTGGCCGATCTTGATGCAAGTTTGTTGCAGGGGATGTAAATTGATTCATCTCAATTTAGATAGCATCTCATGCAGATGGTTAGGTTCAAGATAAGGTAAGCGGTTGAAGACGAGTCATGATTTGATTACAAATTTTCCTCCTCTCATTTTAACTTTATTTCAACCACCAATTTCAAATGCGTTTGTTTTATTTTTATTTTTTTTCATGATATTGAATATTTGTTATGATATTAAACTACAGTATTATGCTTTGTATTTTTACTTTATAGGCTACTTATTGTATTAAAATTGAATATTAGCCTAAATATATCGTTTGTGATTGGTTGGATGAAGTTATTTAATACATATAAAAAGATAAATTAAATGGGTTTTAGTCATCGGTCATACTATTTAATTGTGTATTGTAATTTACATATACGTAACTTCGTAATTTAGTTTTTACATATGTGTATATCATTAAGTTACATATAAGTATCTTCGTTTTTTACATATATATAACTTCGGAATTTAGTTTTTACATATGTGCATACGAATTCCAAAATGCAAAAATACTAGAGCTACATATATGTAAACATATACTAACTTGAGAATATGTAGGTTTAGTATAGGTACATATGTGTAACTACATTGTTACATATATGTATAACCATCACTAACTTTGGTATAACATGTACAACATCAAGTAAAAAATAAAAATAAAAAAGAAAGAAGAAAAATGCTTAAACTATTTATATAAATAGGAGAATATAATAAAAATTAAACTTATGAAATTCGAGATAGAAAGCTGGAAACTTCATTTTTGAATTTTGCTATGTTGCTTTTAACCTTTCGATTTTCCAACCTTTATTTTTCTTTCGGTTTCCCAAATTTATGTTTTCTTTTATACTTTATTCTTTTACGGGACTTGAGTATGAATTTTTCATTTTTCTACCTTCAATGTTGTAAAGAGGATAAAGAATAAGTAAAAAGGTAGAATACGAGAGTATGTGAGGACTTTAAAGATAGCACTCGTTAATGTTTTTTAGTTTCCGATTTTACACTTTATTCTTTTAATTAATCTCCTTTAGCTTTCATTTAATTATATTTTTTTAACGGCTTTCATTTAATTACATAATTTCCACTAATACATCAACCATTGATCTAATAAACAAACGGTTGAGATTGATTTAAATAGTTTTCTAGAAAACCATGGTTTTCATTTGAACCATCCCATATATATATATATATATATATATATATAGGGTTAGGTTAAAATAAAAACCCACTTGAGTTGTGAAAACTCTAAAAACTCATTCTCAACCACATGTTTTTAATTAAATATTAAACCTTGTGATCCATAATTAAAGTTAATAAAAAATGTTAACATAAATATAACTTTTTCTCTCTCCTAAAAACATATAAAAAAATTAGTAAAAAAATCTTAAAAAATAGCACAACAATTTTTTTTAATGTTTCGATGTTTTGTATTAAATGTTACAACATATATTACATGTAACAAAAAAAAAGATGTTACATAGGGTTTTTGCGGGTTTTCACAACTCAAATGGGTTTTCATTCTATACTTTGCCTATATATATATTACATTAGGGGTGTTCAAGAAATCCGAAATCCGAAATCCGAAAAAAACCGAAATCCGAACCGAAACCGAAACCCAAATAATCCGATCCGAATTCTTATTCAGATATTCGGATCGGATCGATCCAAATATCCGAATAACTAATTCGGATTCGGATCGGATTTGGATATGGATTTCAAAAAATTACGGATATTTCAGATTATTCGGATATCCGAATAATCCGAATATATAACTTTTTGTTAGTGTGTATAGCCAAGTCCATTAATATTTACAATAACTTTATAATCATAACTTCATTATTCTTTCAATCAACCTAACATACCATAAACAAAAACGTTATATAACACTTTGTCGTTATACTCTCTAACTACTAAACTTCCTTGTTTTTGCAGTGTTTTATTTTTATTTTCCAATTTTGTATGTTTATTTAATAAAACTTAGGTTTGGATATTTGTTATACGGATTATTCGGATAATTTCGGATTATCCGAATCCGATCCGAATCCATCCAAATTCAATTCGGATCAGATAGGAATGTCCCTAATTCGGATCAAATCGGATTTCGGATAAGGTTGCAAAATTTTTAAATCCGAACAATCCGAACCGAATAACCCGTTATTTGATCCGATGAACACCCTAATTACATTATTATTATTACATTATAACATTATTATAATTATAATAACATTATACAGCATATAGGCCCCCTTTTAACTTCTGAACCCTCTCTCCTTCAGATGCCGTGAAATTAAGGGCTCTGGCAACTTTGATAGCTATCCGGCGACGTTACAATCAACCTCAGGCGACTTTAATTCTCACTTTACTTGGCTTACTCATTCAGTTGCTCCCTACAACTTTGGCGACCTTCAATCCCCGGCCTATTTAATTGTAAAATCCATCGACTGGTTCGCCGCTACCTGCAATTGCTCCGTCTACAGGTTAATCGACACTAAATCCGGCGAGGCTCAATCCAATAAGAATGGTAGCAGGAGTCGAGCGCCACTTCTGTCTCAGGTAACATCAATGAGTTGCGATTTTAGTTAAGTCATAATTATAAGATTCATGCTTAGGGTTTTCATGTTTGTTCTGATTGACTAATAATTTGGTAATCAGAGCTATTATTTGCCCCCTTGGAAAGGATTTAAGTTCATAATATATTAGGATCCATGTATTCATTTTGTTGATTTTAACTTTTGTCTCAGGTAGCATAAATTGAGGTACAATTTTAGTTTTAAATAACTTAAGTTTTATCTGGTTGACCTCATCATGAAGAAGCCGTTTGTGAACTCGGTTTTATCTTTAACTTAGATTGCACTTGTTGGAGGGACCGCAAACCAAGATCACCCGAGAGCGGTTGAGGCGCTGATGAAGCTTGATGTGCCATATATTTTGGCGCTGTGATTGGTGTTCCGGACAACACAACTGAAAAGTAGCTCAAGAGCACTTTACAAGAGAGTAAAGTGGATGTGTGCTAGAGCAATTAAATGGGCAGGTTTGAAGAGGAAAACAACGGTACTTTACCTATTATTGCGTTAGGTTTTACTCCCATTTCTTGAAACAGTTCAAGGCGACTCTTTTTCTTATAAAAACTAGGGCTGTAAACGAGCTTAGCATGATCGTCTCGTTTATCTTCACGAGCTGAAATGTTGCTCGAAAACAGCTTGTAAAAATCCCGAGCCTGCTCGCTTATTTTAAAAAAGTTAATTTAATGTTTTTACACATACTGATATTCATAGGAGGATAAATAACAGTAATCATACACATAATGCATAGTTGTTAAACTTCAGAATTCGTAACTTATAAAAAGATAGTGAAAATGCTATTTTACCTTTATCAAGTTTGAGTCTTGGTGCATAAAGGTTGAATTTTTTGTTACTTTTTAATTATAAATTCTAGGTTATTTTTTCTTGTAGGTGTTGTTAATGTACTTAAAAGCGGGTGGAGTTGGCTTGAATTTGATTATAATTTTTAATGTTTTCTTATGGTATGTAACCATGTTGATCTTTTGACTTTGACCATGTTTCTTGATTTGTATACAAAACTACCATTGCTAATTATTGAAGGACCCATGGTGGAACCCTGCAGTTGAAGAACTGGCGATTCTTCCAGCAAAGGGCCATGTTTCTTTTTTGAGAAGGTTTGGTGGTTTCTCAATTTGGTTGATATTGCTTCTACATTCATAATCGAAATTAAGTCACACGTAGTATTGGATTATTTAAGCTACGGCTAAAAGGTAACGAAATTAGATTTTATCGATTATTGTTTTTTATTTGACTTTTACTGGTACTTTTGTTTTCATGTTTGATTAAAGTGTTAGACGAACTAGGTGGAGAAATAGAAATAGAGGTGCTGATAGGTTAGAGTTTATTTACCAAACCTACTTTTTGCCCCATTCCTTTTCATTGATGTAATATGAAATAGGAACATGAAATAAGTTACTAATAAACTATGCTTATATTCATTGAAATTTATTATCTATCTAATAATATGAGTAAATGTAATGATTTAATTACCACTATATGAATCATAAACACCAAAAGTATTACACTATCACTTATTTCAACCTGCAACAAAATAGCTTCATATATGTGCATTATGTATGCTTTGTGATGGGCTGCTAATTTGGACAGATGTGATTCTCACAGCAGCCCATCCTTGTTATTTTAACTGTGTCATTGACGTTGACTAGATTTTTATTTTGCATTTTCAAGTATAATTCGCATTGAAATCACAACACAAAGTATGTAGCTCGAATGATTGAAGCATCAGGTTGTAGCGCAGATGACATCGTTTCAATTCCCTTGTTGATCCGGCATTGCGTTTCTTTTTTTAATAAGTTTTTTTATCTGTTGATGCCCGTTAGGTTCACCATCAATAAATTTAACTTGTAAGGGTTGATACACAAATTTCTAGGCCCAACGGTATCAACTCTTTCTACAGAAGAATTGATTTTAACTATTGCAAAAAAGAAGTCATGGACCGGGCCACCAACATAGATGGAGTTTCAGGTAATAATAATTTAGCACAATTTATAATTGAAAGAAATTATTAGCTCAACTATATTCTTGTGTTTTCAAAGGTCAAATGTTTACAACATCCGTATTTAGAGGCAGGTTTCTTAAGGTACATTTTTGTTTACTCGTGATAGATGGTGTTCTGAATGTGGCAAACGCCTGGGTCCTAACGGGTTCGGGTCAAAACAGGTCAATTAATCGTGTTAAGCGGGTTAACAACTACATGACACTTTTGTAACATGTTTATTAAAAGAATATAATTATATCAATATATGGAGTGTATGATATATGTATTATATTCTACAAGAATAAACTCCTAAAACTGATACTCTAAAAAGGTCGGGTTATGTCATGTCATTTGCCTTCTTAACAGGTTATATTTAATCGTCTTAAATGGGTTGTGTCGTGTAACCCACTTATTAAACATGCCCTTGCTCATGTTCAAGTAAATGACAGTTTATTTAAACAATCCGTGTCCGTGTCTGTTACCCATTTTAATTGTGGCATGTCGTGTCTGACAAGTTAAACACGCTTGCAGCCATCTGAGACTATGGGTCAACGGGCCTAGGATGAATGGAACAAATAACTTTTAATATGGATCAAAACACCCTTTAAACCACTCAAATTTTGACATCATGTAATTTTCAACCCTTGTGACTTCTCTCTTTTATCTATTTCTTAAAAAATTTGACCTGTTTGACCTAACGAATCAAATGGGCCCTACTTGAAATGGGTCATTCTAAATATATGGGTAATTTGTTGGTATAGGTCGAATTGGGTGGGCTGGTCAAAACGAGTAACACTTAACCCCATAAGACCTTTGTTCTAATTTTTTTAAACTTTTTGAGAGTTAGTTTATAAAATATGATTATGATATAGTTATTTTACTTTTAGGTTTAAGTAGGCGGATCGCCTACATATAAAGTCGAGGGATAGTTAAGGGAAGGTGGAGCCGATCGCGTTGGGTCATGGTGCCACAGAGGTAATAATTTGTAAATATTGATTTTCTATTTACAAAAAACAAAAAATAAATACAAAAAATCAAATATCATTCGGATTTTAATATTTTATTATGAAAAATTCTTGCAGGAAGTCTTACTGGTTTTACTGATAAAATTTTCCCAATTTTTTTAATTTGTTAGGCGGAGAATACTCATTGGTTTCGGTACCTAAGATTGTTGTTGGCACTTTTATTGCTGAATATAAAGTTACAACATCATATATGTTATATACGAATTGATGATTTGGAAACCAGGAAGACAATGACGTGTCGGGTACATATGGATCTCCATAGAAGAAGTGAGGCACTACTACATAGAATCAAGCTGCTGCAACTTTGTCCGCAATTTGTCTTCAAAATTAACACAAAACAACTTATGTTTAAGTACTTTCAGTATCGATATCTCATTCGTCTTAAATCAGCTTTTTAGTCAATTTAGTTAATTACAAAGCTCTGGCATGGTAGTTTTCAAATCCAGTAAATAATAATTATATTAATAACAAATACATATAATTTTTTGTGTCCAAAGTTAGCGAAAAACCATATGTGATATGTAGCTAGAAAATATGAAAATTTATACCTTAGTTTTGGAGCTTCATAGTGTGCAGCAAAATAAGATGTTAATATGGATAAAATAATGTAACAGTTCCTTCGTATTAACAAGCATTTAAACAAACTTTTTAGTAGAAAAAACCAAAACTTGAACCAAACCAAATCGTGTTCAGTTTATTTAGACAAGATCAAAATCCAATTATAACTAAGAATTCCGATTTTTTAATCAAACCGAGTTTTTAGGTGAAAAGAAAACCTCTCATGCTGGAATGTTTGATATTGCCAAAACACCAAATATAGACCAATGATACAAATTGGTGGTTGGCATCCCTTGTTTCTTTCATGTAAGTTTTAAAATTTTTAATTATTCATGGAAGTTTGCATAGCAAGATAAAAGTTAATTATTTGGCATGAACTAAATGAGTTTGGGTTATATTCAGTATTCTGGATATGAATGGTTTGATTCATGTTGTATTACTATTTTATGTCCGACTTAAACAGAAATAGGTTGAATGAGTTGGGTGACTTGGGTCAAAAGTTTGCGAAAGTAATTTTGCTATGTATGGAACTTCATAAGCCATATTATTAAAAAAAAAGTTAAGCAATATTATTTTTTTTAAGTTTTATTTTATACACTATTTATTTAGCAATTTTTGTACAAAAGTATGTTTTAGATTGACTCGGTTTGTAAAAAAATCACTTGTTTGACACAATACTCAAGCTGTCCATTGAAGTATCCAAATCTAGCACAAGTGTGCCTATAGGTGATCAAATCGGGTTGGTCAAAGGAACCGGAACCGGTTCAGAACCGGTTCCATTAGTCAACATCACTGTTTAAACCGGTTCCATGGTCGAACCGGTTAGGGAACCGAACCGGTTCCCCAACCCTCGGACCCGGAACCGGTGGAACCGGTTCTGACCGGTTCCTAAACCGGTTCTTACACTGTAACCGGTTCCAACCGGTTACAGTGTAAAATATTATTTTTTTTTCGTTTTTCGTTTCCACTGCTTGTGTAGGTGATGATTTGTGTTCTTCTGATTTCTGAAGAGGCTCATGCTACTTTTGTTGTTCACCCACAGAGCAATGGTAAACAACATATTGAACTTAATGCTCTGAGTGTCAGCGTGTTTGAATTGATTAGTCTGTATCGTGTATCGTGTAATGGTGAACTTAAATCTGTATCGTGTTACATTTGTTGAGTTTGCTATGTATTATAGTCTTTTGGCTTACGCAAGTCAAATGCTGAATTATAATCAAGAGCGGTGTTATACGATTCGTATTTGTATAACATGTTAAATAAAAAAAAACAATTAACATAAAATTCATTTTATTTACTTTAAGAAGTTCAAAAAAAAAGGTTACATGTTTTAAAATATTCAAAAACAAACTAACAAAACATTAAACTTATAAATATAAAGTTGTGACATATTATTTCTAGAAAAGCCTTCTTGTTCGTCGTAATTATTGAGTGGCGACTTATTCATCAGAATTACTTGTAGAAACGCCTTCTTGTTCGTCGTGCACTCGAACATCAAGTGGTGTTTCGTCTTCCAGAGTGGTTACGTGTTGAACACGATCGATTGAGTCCAAGTGATCCTTCAAGCAAATGCACATCTCCACCGACTCCGAATTCAGTCTTGTTCTTCTCACCGATATTACCCTGCCACTAAGAGAAAAAGCAGATTCCGAAGCTACCGTAGAAGCTTGGGCGGTTAGTAAATCACGGGCCATGGTGGCAAGAATCGGAAACTCGGTTTCCTTTACCTTCCACCAAGCCAAAACATCAAAACTGCCATATTCCTCTTCGGATAAACCGGTAGAGAAATCATATGCACTATACCTTCCTAGTTCGCTTGAAGGGGTGTTACCCCTTTGTTTTTTAGCCGTTACGTTGCGAACGGTGTTCATAAGGCTAATCATGGGGTCTCGTACTCTAGTAGCACTTGAACTTGATGAAGACCCCCCCGGCGTAGGCATGTGTATGTTTGACCCATATTTATTTATATAAAAGTCATACATAAATTTAAAATTCAAGTTAAAATCATTTTGTGCCTCTGTTGAAAAGTTTGGGTCAACTTCATGCATATCTAAGGCTGAAAAAATTTCGTCTATCACACGTTCAACCCCCGTAACATTTAACATTGGGTTTAAAGCGGCGGCGCAAGTAAAAATCGGTGTCAATTCAAGAAAGTATTTTTTTAATTTAAACTTCATTGGTAATATGATGTTTGAAAACATTGGACTTTTATTTTCAAATTCTTTAAGATTGTTAACGATTAAAAATAACTCCGAAAGAACCAAGGGACTTGTCGGATAATACGTTCCCGATAGTTTCGTAGTTGATGTTTTAAAAACTTCAAGAAAAGTCGATAAGTCATTGATAATTTCCCATTTCTCATTTGAAAAGGGGATTGCCAAATCATTCTAGGCAAGACTAGAATGAAACATTTGTAAAGTTTCTCTTTGTTTCAAAGCACTTTGAAACATTATGCAAGTGGAATTCCATCGATGAGGTACATCCCAATTAGCTCCCAAAGCTTTTCTTCCCGTATCTTTACAAAATTTTCTATAATCCATTTGTCTTTTTTTACTTTTCTTAAAAACTTCATGTAGCATTACTCTAAAATCGTTTATAACCGATGTAACCTCATCCGAAGCAAGTCCGTCTTGCATGATTAAATTAATGATATGTGCAACACACATTGAGTGAAAAAAATACACCATTGCAAATCGGCGTATATTTTAATTTTAATTTATCAACCGCCGATGTATTATTCGACGCGTTATCAAATGCAATTGAAAATATTTTATTTTCAAGTTTATAAGTTTTTATAACATAATCTAAAATTTCAAACAAATTATCTCCCGTATGTGGATACTCAAAGAGTTCGAAAGCAATGGTGCGTTTCATCATTTCCCACGATGACGGGTCTACCCAATGAGCGGTGACACAAAGATAAGATTCGGGTAGACCATGTGGAGCCGACCAAACATCACTAGTTAAGTTTATTCCCGTATTTATATTTTCAAAATATGCAATTAGTACCTCTTTGGCCTTCTTCCACAATTTTAAACAATAACGTTTAAGAGTATGACGACTTACGTGAGTGTATTGTGGTTGAAGCGTATCTCGAATCATGGCGGTTAAGCGAGGGTTGTCGAAGTGGCTAAACGGCAAAGCTTCTTGAATCACAAACTTCGCCATACGATCTTGAACTCGATCAATTTGGTATGTAAATATTCCGCCTTCACTATCCATTTGCGTTTGTTGCGACTCGACGTTCTGTTTCAACGCCCTGCAATACAGTCTTTCGATGTGTTTCTTCAAATTTGAATTCGAAAGTGGGTTTAAATAAATCCCACAAAACTTGCACCGAGCCTTCAATGAATGGTCACTCAATTCAACCAAATCCCAATTGCACCAAATCTCTTGATTACGATTATGAGGTACAATACGAACGAAACTTGGTCCGGCGGTGGAACCTTGACCAACCGATGATTGTGAGGCAGCCATAACAACAAATATGAATATAGAAGAAGAGAAAACAAGAGATTAGAGAACTCAGAACGTTGTAATAGCGTTTTTTTGTATTTTTTTGCGTTCGGGTTTGCGTTTTGAGTGTTGTGATGAACCCATTACACCAAATACCTATTTATACTAGTAGTGGGGTGTTTGGGGAGCCAAAAAACGGCCATTTTTGACCCCAACGGTCAAAAAACGGCCATAAAACCGTTTCCCAACGGCTAGAACTACTCCAACGGCTAGAACCGGTTCCGAACCGGTTCCGGTCGAACCGGTTCCAGAACCGGTTCCGGTTCGGTTCCGGTTCCTACCCGGTCCACCTCCAAAAATGTCAAACCGGTCCCGGATCGTCGGGTTGAAACGGAACCAAACCGGTTCCTACGAAAAACGGGTAGGAACCGGTTCGGTTCCGGTTCGGTTCCACCGAACCGGTTCCAGGAACCGGTTTTGTTGTCCACCTCTAAGTGTGCCGTCATGTAGTGCAGTGAAATGTGTACATCTTGTTGGATTTACATATGTCTTGTTGCTATATTCGTGATCGTGACATAATGGCAAAGAATCGTAACCGGTAATTTATTACGATTAGTAACATTAGATTTATGAGTGAACAAACATAAGTAGTGGTAAGTGGTCATGGGTGATTGTTAAGATTAGTATTTGACCATATTCATTTTACCATCATGCTTACTTTTCCATTTGGTGTGCAATTTACAAATTATCTGTTTTGATGATGACAGAATGAAGTGTATCATAAATATTTAAATTTTATGCCTTTTCTTTCATTAAAATTTGTTCATAATATTTGTTAGTGATTAAAAATTAGTTAAGTGTATGATCGCCTTGCAAATTGTTTTGTGTTATGTTAAAAGACACATCATCCTATGTCTTATTAGCCTTGTTTTTACTCAACCCACACCGACATATGTTGCATTAACCTATAGCAAACTACGATACCGTCACAAACCGTACCGATGCCATTCAATTTCCGTCGCGTCTACGCCGTGAACCTTCGTCATACCGAGCAAATCCTCATTGAGTCCCGCCGCAACGCGCGGGCACAACTACTAGTGTATATATATACATACATACATACATACATATATACATATATCTTATATTATATAACATTTTCTATCACCGCCTAATGAACCGAATGATGTTAAATGTTCTAAATAAGTCTTTGCTTAACTTTTCTCTACATGTATATATAAATGCCAAATCATATATGTTTATAAATTTATATTTTAGTATGTCCCGTGGAAGGAGCTTTCAATGTGATATTAAGTGAATCCTTTGTTAGGCAGAATTTAACAAAGAACCGATTCTAGAACAATCAAATAACACAATAAACACGATGGATCTTGCTTCAAAACACACGTATATATTACGTCGGGTTCTTAAGCCCTTTAACAAAACTTACACGGTGATACTCTATTCGGCTAGCAACTACCAATAATCGACCAACGCACGAACAATCCTAACATAAACTACATACACCATACATAATGTTATACCAACCTAAGCCCAAATACATACAAAGCCCAAATGTAGCCTAAAACCAAGCCAAAACACAAAGCATAAACCATAAATATAGCCCAACATTCTCCCCCTTGGTTTATTGCTTCATCGTCACTCGTGCTCTAGTATGTCAGCATTAGTTTCTTTGTAAGCACCTGATCCTAAACCCTTCGCAGTCTCGTTTTGATTTTTCTTTGAAACCCATGCAAGTTCATCACCTTTCGACACGTTCGAACCCCATGCCCCCGATCCTGAACCACCACTAGTTTAAGTGAAGTAGTAGATAGCACCCTAGCCACCAGAAGCATGATTAATGGAATCATGATTCCAAAACTCTTTGATTAATGGAAGCATAATTCCAAAACTCCGTCACCATCTTCTTGCAATTAACAAGAGTTTTTCGATCCAAGTGATTCACAAACACCAAGAACAATGAGTTCTCGATTGACCAGACGCATGATTAATGGAATCATGATTCCAAAACTCTTTGATTAATGGAAGCATGATTCCAAAACTCCGTCACCATCTTCTTGCAATTAACAAGAGTTTTTCGATCCAAGTGATTCACAAACACCAAGAACAATGAGTTCTCGATTGACCAGACGGGTTCTCGCTCAAGGTTTGACCGAGAACTCTTTGAGATATCAATTGAACAAAGAGTTCTCTAGTTGACTAAGAGTATTCAGTCAAACAGCATTGAAAACCCTTGGACACGACCCATCATCTTCCCCATTTTGCCAATCTCCATTGATGACCAAACCTGCAACCTCAAGAAAAACTCATAACACAATCAATCAAAACCTTGATCGTTCATAATGAACATGTAGACAAAACACATCTCACAATCCAGTCATTCCAAAACGACCTCAATACTCTCGTAACAGTGATTGGAAAATAGATTTCGGTTAAGTTTTCTTACCTTTTAAGTAAATACTTTTAATGCTTCAGCAAGAACAAGTGATTCAGAGTTTTTCGGGTATTTTTGAAGATAAAGGGTTATTAGGTTTTGCAGAATTGTAGGTGAAGACCAATAATGCATAAATAAAACCTTTTATACTTCTGAGATACCCATCTGGGTCGAGAACCCAGATGGGCCAAGAACACTAATACCACATATTTCTCGGGCCAATCGGACAGGGCAAGACCACAAGTATTATGAACACATTGGGCCAAACTGAATGGCCCAAGAGCATAACTAGCAAACGTCAAATCTCATGGGCTGTAAATGCAATCACGATCCATGTTAAAAACAATTTTTTAATGCATTTGTTCGACACGAGTAAACATGAGGTAAAAATTAGGAAATAAAATTAAAATAAAATTAGAACAAAAACTAAACTAAAACAAAAACAATTTAACCACCCGGCCTTCAGTAATTTTAACATATTTTGGGATCAAATTTCAGCTGTGTTAAACAAGCAACCCTATTATGAAAAGATCCGAATATGAAATCATATTGATTAAGATGCTTTCACAATGATTCATATTCAGCATTATTATGACATAGTGAAAAGGTTGTTAGTAGGTAATTAGAGACTTAGCATGATTTTCATTGCACCAGTGATATGCTTAATTTCAATTAGGCATAAAGCTTATATGGACATCACTTATGGACCTATGATGCCCCTTATCTCTTCTCAAAGCGTATTTGGCTTTCCCTAAATCACCCCAATTTGACTCCAACCCTCTAGTGCTTGATCAAAAGATTTTCTCTATACTAAAATAATTTTAAGCTTTAAGGTTGAACGTTGGACTTACATGCCGTCCGGACTTACAAGCCTTACATTCAGGATGTTTAGGACTTATTTGAATGCCCCACCCTTGTAGTTATAGTTTGACCCTTTAGGCCTTAAAAACAAATTTTAATGACAATTATATATATATATATATATATTTAATAACAAAGAAATATAATATTTTTGGCGAACAAGACACTAACGGGCTCGTGTATGACTGGGTAATTGCTTTTCTGCCTATCATTTGGAGAGATGTGTCTAGAGACATGCAAACATCTTCAAAATGACTTTCCATAGTAAGTTTAGCAGATTTAGTTTATATCACTTCAAACTTTTACTTATCATGGAAAGCTACCATACAAATCAATGACCGTTCAAAAGCCCTTTTAGCTTAATAACTTCACACGTTAGACACACAAAAACAATTTATCTATCATTTTTCAAAGGTTGGATCAATTTTCATTTGAAAATATTTAAGCTTCTATAAAGCTTTTAGCTGAATAATCATATCACTTCCCAGATGTTGATTCAGTAGCGCTGACTGAACCAACAGCACCTTTGCCATTTGCAGTCGGCTTACCATACTGCATTCCATTTCTTCCTCTTCTTTGGTAAGAGGAAGACCAGTGTACTTGTCATTATATGAAGGAGGAACCATACTGTATCCAATACCCACACCCTTATTTTCTTTCCATTTTAACTGGTTTTCAATCATGGACTCAACGAAAGCACTAGAGACATCGGATTTCTTAAAATTAAATTCAGCATTCAAATTTATTTGTTAATTTGGCTATCTCCAACTTAGAAGCATCTAACTCGGCAGTTAGTTCGGAAATTTTCTGTTTATCATCTAAGTGGTGACAACATTTTATGCTGAAATCGGATTGAATTTTTGAGAAATCCTTTTGTTGTGCCTCTAGTTTTTCTTTTAAAGCCTTTTATAGTTTCTTAAGGGTGAGATTTTCATGTTTTATTCCCTCCATTTCTCTAAGAATATTACTATTGTGAGTCTTATATAAATATACGTTATTAATACAGGATTGAGAACACAGTTCAGAACTTACCTCGGATGAGCTGGAAGAGGTGAAAGCCATGAATGCATACTGAAGATCTTTGACTTGCTCCTCAACTTCATTTTCTTCTTCTGTAACATCAACCTTGTCAAAGTTGGCAGTCTGATTGTTGATGCTTAGTGCTTCCATCTGATAATTCCAAGAAAACTGTTGAGTCACCAATCCCCGCTCACCTTCACTTAAAGCAGCTTCATTTTCTCCTCTAACACTGTTCACTGGAACCAGTGCCTTTTCTCTATTTCCCCCCTTGGCAGGATTTGTGCATTCACGAGCGAAGTGACCCAGGTCATAACAATTATAGCATCTCAGAGTATCCTTGTTGAACCCCACCTTCTGATTAGCAGGCACATTCTAGTTATTTCTACTTGTTCTCTTGGTAAACTTCTTTGCTCTAAACACAGCCATGGATATTTGCCAAGAGATATCCATTTCCTCCACATCATCAGGATGGATTTGATCCAGCTCAGCAGCTACAACAGGTTGAACCAGATCTCCAGCAAGAAAAGCATTGTAGAAGTTCATAAAACCTGCCATCAAAGCAATGTTTTCTCGCGTCTCCTTCGAAATAGTGGAAATCTGAGTGGGAGACTGGCTGGAGGTGGCAGTAGAAGTTTGTGGCTTGGTTGCAGGAGCTGATTATTGGAAGAAAACAGGAGCAGGCTGTGGTGGTTGTAGAGTGAATAGGCCTTGAGCTGACTTAAACATTGAGAAGGTTTGCTGAGGCTACTGTGGTTGATCATGCTGACCCTGAGAGGACTTGAGCATGGAGAAGCTGTCTTGTGAAATGAAAGCATTGTTAGAAGCAACACTATAACCAGCAGCATTGTAGGAGTTGGCATGATTTATGGCACACTGCTTATCATCCATCTCACAAGCCTTAATAATAGCCATCACTTCTGACAGAGTTAGTTTGGCCAAATCTTGTCTTCTTTATGACGGCAACATTCATGTCCCAGCTTTCTGGCAGGGAGTTGACCAGCCTGTTATTGATTTCGGCATAAGTTAGGTTTATGTTTGCAGATCTCATTTCAGTGACCAATGATATAAACCTTTGAAGCTGTGTCTCCAAAGACTCTCCCAGGACATGATTGAACATGCTAAATTTTTGTCTCAAAAGATCTTGTCTGATTCTCCTCATATCTTGATTTCCCTCATATACCTCAATGAGGGCCTCCCACAACGATTTAGCATACTGTAACTCTCTGAACCCCAAGGCGATTTCAGGTGAAAGTGCCATTGTTAATGTAGCGAGAGCCTTTTCATCCTCTTCAACCTTATCAAAGTCTGCGTCCACGTATAACTCGACAAGCTTTGTCACCACTTCGTCTGTACCTTCTCTCTGATAAGTGATGATCTGTGGACCCTTGACAATGCTCCTCCAGATCTTTGCATCCTTCATCTTCACGTATTTTTCGAATCCGAACTTCCACTTGACGAAACCCTCATGAGACAGTACACGAGGTACGCGAGTAGCAGTTCCCATGATTGAATCCAGCTCTTGGTGTAAAGCAACATTTGAGGACGTACTGACTGATTGGTCCATCTTACACCACAGTCCAATAATACACAAGCCCAGCAAAATAGAAGCCCAGGTGAACAAAATCCAAGGCCAAAATAAATGAGCCCAGTGCTTTCAAAAGCCCGAGAACCTTGACCGATAACACTGATAAATAACCCGAGAACACTGAAAGTGGACAAAAACCATGAACAGTAACCGAAAACCCAGATAATTAACCAAGAACGAGCATGTTGGCCGCGCTGAAAACACTCGGAACTAGCCAAGAACTCAATAAGTTCACCGAAAATGATCAAACTAGCCCGAGAACTCAAACAAGAACCCGAGAACGATCAGAATTGCCCGAGAACTCGGCCGAAAACTATCAAAACTCTTGATATGGTAATCTTTGAGGATTTAGTCAAATCCCAAGAATGAAGGGATTTGAATTTAACTCAAAGATCAACCCAAATCCTTTCCATAAATGAATCACAACCCGAAGAACACAAAGAACAATTTTTCTTCAATTTCCAGAATTCTTCATCCAATCTTCAGCCGAAAATCACCCTTAGAATCTTTGATATCACCTTAAACCGAGCCTAGAATAGGTCTATAGGCTCTGATACCAATTGTAAGTCCTGTAGAAGGATCTTTCAATCTGATATCAAGTGAATCCTTTGTTAGGCAGAATCTAACAAAGAACTGATTCTAGAACAATCAAATAACACAATAAACACGATGGATCTTGCTTCAAAACACACGTATATATTACATCAGGTGCTTAAGCCCTTTAACAAAACTTACACGCTGATACTCTATTCGGCTAGCAACTACCAATAATAGACCAACGCACGAACAACCCTAACATAAACTACATACACTATATATATAGTTATACCAACCTAAGCCCAAATACATACGAAGCCAACCGAAATCCGTTGATTTTGGTTTACATAATGTACCCCAAAACCAAGCCCAAAACACAAAGCATAAACCATAAATATAGCCCAACAATTTTCCTCAATTTAAAGACCTAATATAATATTTTTACTTGCTTAATAAACCGAACTATTAACTAGTCAAATAAATTTTCGTTCAACTTTCCCATTATATTATATATATATATTATCATCATATCAATAATAAATATTTATTTTATTCATTTGAAAATCAAACCGAAATGCAAATAATAATAATAATAATAATAATAATAATAATAATAATAATAATAATAATAATAATAATAATAATAATGGTTCAAACCTTAAGAGACTCCAGATCCTTTTTAAACCCATTATTACCATTACATCATATTGCTTTAATTTAGTTAACTTATGCTCTCTAGATTTCTTTTACTATTTACAAATAAATAATAATATTATGATTGAAATTCTTACTTAAACCCTATCAAAACCCAAATCCGTGTTAAGTCTTGTAGTTGCAATTATTTCGTAATAATTAATTTGTATTATCGTTAACAACTAAGAACTTTTATGAGGAATTCAACCGCTTTTATCTTAATTTTATCATCATCTTCGTTAACCCACTGATCAAGATGAGTTTACATACCCCCTTTTTCCATCTTTTATATTTTGGGGTAGCATGTATACCTTATTAACTTTACTCATGGTTTATTTCCTCATCTATTCAAAACACAATTCAATTTATGTTTATGTGTGGTTATTACATGCTTTATGATTATGTTCTATGTGCTTAAGTGTTTATTTTATGTTTGGTGGTTGGTATCTCATACTCATCTATTCTCATCTAGTATGATCATACATTTACCCAAGTACATTGATTTTGTATCAATAGGAACGGGTCCACATCTATTTAGTTGATTACATTTTCATAAGTTTTGTAATGCTCATCATTTACATTTGAATTGTGATTTACCTACGTATATATATAAAACCAAAATTTATGTATTCTCACCAATATTCGTATTGATAAATTTTATTTTCATACATGCTACATGTACAAGTATTTGATGTTCAAGATCGAAGAGACTAGTTTTTGCCTTAGGACATTTAATTCAAATTACAATTATGATGTATTAGTTCTACTTATTGAATTTGTGTACTTGTTTAATGTTAATGAAATTAAATAATTATTGTCGCTTTAAATAGTGTCTTTTGAGCTACTTTCCAATCAATACGTTACGCCCCGGCATGTTCCGAAGCCTTTGGTCGGGGAGTGACATACGTTATCATCTCATTCGTTAACATCCTCTAACGAATTAGTAACCAAAACTATTCATTCGCTAACATTCCCTATCAAATGGACTATACATTAATGTCAAAACTAACCCCTATGGATTATATCTATTACAAAACTTGATAAACAAATAAACAAATAACTAGACGACTAATGATGTATCAAGAGCTTAAGTCGTGATCTTTGAGTTATTGGACATGATTTTGTCATAAACATTGATTATTCGGTTATCCTAAACGAGCTATTTCCTAATAAACGAATTTAGGGCATTGTATTTAATCAAAACACATCATTAAACCCTAAATTCTACCGTATCTTAACCATCATACCGGTAAATCAAAAAATTCCTCTTTTCCATTCTCGGATTCTTAAAGTTTCTTCAAGAACTTTAAGCTTTAGTTTGACTTTGATGTTCAAGACCCCTTTGACCTCGATTATCTCCTAGTTATATATATATATATATATATATATATATATATAAGTAAAGGCTCAAGAGATAACTCCTCCTTAGATAGAGAACTAGATAATTAATAAAGAAATATTTTTAATTAAATTAAAATAAAAAGAATAAAAAAACTCGTTGTAGTGCACATATGCAATACATCGACTTTTTTTAATGCATATATGTAATAGTGTGTATTTTGATATGCGCAATAGTGTTGAATATCATATATGCAATTGTTTGTATTGTATATGTGTAATAGTATTATATTATATACAAAAATAAAAGAAATCGATATAGTGCATATATGCATTAGTATTGTATTACATATATGCGATAGTGTGTATTACAATTATTAGTGTTGTATTTGCATATATTCAATAGTGTGTATTGTATAATGCAATTGTATTGTATGATATGCAATTATATGCAATAAAACACTATTCAATATATGTAATACACATTAGTGCACATATGCACAACATTGATAGTTTTTTTAGGAACATTATCATCTTATTAAGAGTAGGAAAGGAAAAAAATAACAAAATCTTTTTTTAAAAAAAATTAAAAATAATTCTTTATTGGTTCTCAAGTTCTCTATTTAAGAAGAGTTTTCTCTAGATCCCACCCCTATATATATATATACATATATATATATATGTGTGTGTGTGTGTGTGGAAAGGATCAAGAGAAAACTAATCATTAGAGAGAAAATTAAAAAACTCTTAAAATATTATTTTTAATTAAAAATAAAAAAATATTTTCAAATTTTCGTTTCTTCCATTCTTCTTACAATTTCTTACTCTTCACCAGCGAAAAAAATTAAAAAATAAAAAAAAGATTTAGTAATGCACATACGTATGACTGTGCGATATTGTTGTATTACACGTGTTTAATACTGTGTATTTTTATGTTCAATAGTGTCTAATTGCGACGTAAATTCAATATTTGTGTATTGTATATATGTAGTAGTATTTTATTATATGCAATATATATATATATATATATATATATATATATATATATATATATATATATATATATATATATATAAAATAAATGTTGCTATAGTGCACGGTGCATTAGTGTTGTATTACACATACGTACTAATGTGTATTTAATATGCGCATTAGTCTTATATTACATATATACAATAGTGCGCATAAAATATGTGCAAAAGTGTCGTATTCTATGTATTACAACACTCTTGCATATGCAATACACACAATTGCACGTATGCACTTCACCGACGAGCTTACCAACGAAGGTTTTTTTTTAACAATATCAACATATAAGAATAATGGGAAAAAAAAAAGAAACTACATAAAGGTTTTTAAAAAAAAAGTTTAAAATATTTTTTTATGAGTTTTTAAGTTTTCTCTTTAAGAGGAGTTTTTATTTGATCTCACCCATATATAAGTTGCGAAAACTCTAGAAACTCATTCTGAACAACATGTTTTTAATTAAAGTTTGAAATTTGTGGTCTACAATTAAATTTAATAATAAATGTAAAAGTAAATTTACATTTTCTCTCTTGTAAGACCCCGAACACCGGAAACCCCACAGTTGGTAATTATTCAAACACTCGTAAAATTTAATATACTTAAAAACCATTTCTTCCATTAAAACAAACGTATTAGAGTATAAATTTTGCGGAAAACATGAAAAATGAAATAAGTTCTCGAAACCCGGGAATTTTGCCTAAGAACCAAAATCAGTATAACTTTTATAAGTTTCCTTGAAATAAAATATTCATAAACAATTCTTCCTTCCAGTATGCCCTTCACCTTCCAAGTAGCTCCGTGCACATCCAAGCGATAAGGCATCCTCTTCCAAATCCTGAAACTTACACTAACATGCACACAAAGTCAGCTTGAGCTAAGTGAGTTCAAGTTTTAAGTAAAAGATATCAGTAATGAAATCATGATAGTCATACCAAAGGTTTTCTAAAAGTAAAAGGGTACATCCATCTAATCATTATTACCGAACTTAAACATCCTCATACATACATATACAAAATGTATATGTAAACATCCATTCAATAACATCCCTATATACATAACAGTATATATATATATATATATATATATATATATATATATATATATATCATCCACGTATAACATCAGGGTCGAGCAAACGTACAACCCAAACACGTAACATCAGTGCATGCAAACACAAAGTAGGCATACACAACATCAGTAGTCGAAACGACTACAACATCGCCAAATAGAGGCCAAGAGATAATGTATATAAACATATATATATATATATTTAACATCCCAAGGCTTACCATATACTAGCAAGCCTATATAAAATCATTTTAAAAACATTTCATCAAGTAGGAAAACATTTAGGTGCGCATGCTAGCCCAAAAGTAAAATGAGTAAAAAGGGCATCATGGACTCACCTGAGATCGATCGAATACTTGCAACGAGCTAGGAAGTTCCTAAGGGCAAAATCACAAGCAAGGGCCTGTAATTATATATAACGCGTTACTAAACTAGACGGTGGGAACACTCTAGCCTAATGGGCCGTACAAGCCCAACATTTTGGCCCAAGGCCCAACACTTGGCCCAAGGCCCAACAACTTGGCCCAAGGCCCAAAGATAGTCAAATCGGGTCGAATGCGCGTGAAATAATCCTTAAAACCATTTGTTAACCGAATCAGCCCCGAATGGACCAAATTCTGTCTTAAACCTTTTCATTCATCATAATCATGTCACCCGAGTTGATAGGGTTGACGGTTCCTTTTTATAACACTTACTTTAACATTTAAACGAAAATTCGCGCACCGCCGACTCGATTGACGAAGCACTAACCCCGACAGCCCCGAGCACCAAAAAATAATTTTTTCCATAGCCCTTAAACCCCCCTAGGGCTGCACAAACAGAATCGGTCGGTCACCCGATCAACTAACGAATCAAACTCAACAATTTGCAATTCTACACCCGATAAACCCTAGTTTTCGAACTAAAATCGGTTGACCGACCTAAACACCTCCAATAACCACAAAATTTTAATATGACGTAAATGCCATACCTGGGGATCTTTCTACACTAGAAACTCTAATTTTTATCCACGGGAAGTGGGTCAATTGCACTCTAGCCGAAATCTGCCCAACGAAAAGTTTTGGCAAAATTGAGCATCAAAACGATTAAGGGTGAGCAAAAAGAGTGTAGGGGATTGTAGTACATACGTTGAACTACCTCTAGGAACTTGGAATCGATCAAAAAGTCGAAGCATTGAAGGGGGGGGGGGCTGGAAGTGGCCGATCGGACCTGCAGCCTAGGGTTAGGGTTTATTTCTTTTGTTTAATGTTATAACACAAAACATTTTCATTCTAGCCCCCGGAATTTAATAATAATGCAACTTGGAAGAAAATTTAAGCGATTAGGCGTACCGGGATGACGTAAAGGCCTCCGAGAAACGTCGGATCAATCCCGAGAGTTGTACACACTCAACAATCTTTAATTCTTGAAATCGGAATCAACGGGCGTTACAAGTCCACCCCCCTTACAATGGGATTCGTCCCCGAATCCCTATGCAACAGGAACAACTGCGGATAATGTTTCCTCATCTCGTCTTCGGACTCCCAAGTAGCCTCGGAACCCCTACGGTGTCTCCACTGCACCTTTACCTGCCTAACCACCTTATTCCTCAGTCGTTTCTCCTGACGGTCAAGGATAGCCATCGGTTGCTCGATGTAGTTCAGCTTACCATCGAGCTCAATATCGTCAAGAGGCACATGGGCCTCCTCATCCGCTAAGCATTTTCTCAGATGAGACACGTGGAAAGTAGGGTGAATCCCCGCGAGCTCCTCGGGTAAATCCAGTCTATAAGCTACCTCACCAACTCGGGCCAAAATACGGAACGGGCCTATAATCCTCGGACTAAGCTTCCCCCTCTTACGAAAACGAATAATACCCTTCCAGGGAGAAACTTTTAACATAACCCAATCCCCAACCTTAAACACAATAGGCCTTCGCCTTTTATCTGCATAAGACTTCTGACAATCCTGCGCGGCCTTCATAAATGCTTTGATCTTGTTGAGTTTCTTGGTCGTAGCCTCGACCACCTCTAAACTACCTAACTGCTTTTGACCAATGGAACCCCAACAGACAGGAGTTCTACACCTCCTACCATACAACATCTCAAATGGTGGCATCCCAATCGTAGCGTGATAACTGGTATTATACGAAAACTCCACCAACGGTAAGTGACGGTCCCAACTACCACCAAAGTCGATAACACAAGCCCGCAACATATCCTCGAGAGTCTGAATGGTCCTCTCGGACTGACCATCCGTCTGCGGGTGATAGGCAGTACTGATGAGGAGTTTGGTGCCCATCTCCTCGTGAAAACTTTTCCAAAACCTGGAGGTGAAACGTGTATCCCTATCCGAAACAATAGACACCGGCACCCCGTGCCTAGAGACGATCTCACGAATAAACACATCGGCCAGCTGCTCTGAGTTAAAAGTCTCTCGAATCGGCAAGAAATGAGCGCTCTTGGTCAGTCTATCCACAATTACCCAAATGGTGTCATAATTACCCCTAGGAGTACGAGGCAATTTAGTCACGAAATCCATAGTAAGATGTTCCCATTTCCACTCAGGTATTTCCAACGGCTGAAGTTTCCAAATGGCTTCTGATGCTCGGCCTTAACCTGTAGACACGTCAAACACTTACTCACGTACTGAGCCACCTCAAATTTCATTGCAGGCCACCAATAATTTTTCTGCAAGTCTTGGTACATCTTGGTCGCGCTCGGGTGAATAGAATAGCGCGACTTGCCTCATCCAAAATTTTATCTCTGAATCCTCCATACCTCGGTACCCATAAACGACCATCCTTATATTTCACCCCATCACCTATGTCTTCCAACAACTTTTCCTGACCCTAAATACGCTCTGACATAATCCATTCCACCTGTAACGCTTCATTCTGTGCGTTGGCTATTTGTTTCAAAATGTCGGGTTTGAGAATAAGCTGGTAGGATTTCACACGAATAGGTTTTGTTCTCTCCTTCCGACTTAACGCGTCAGCCACCACGTTAGCCTTACCCGGATGGTACATGATCTCCAGGTCGTAGTCCTTAATCAACTCCAACCATCTACGCTGCCGCATATTCAGTTCCTTTTGCTCGAAGAAATACTTTAAGTTCTTATGATCGGTATAAATAACGCAAGGAACACCGTATAAATAGTGCCTCCACAACTTAAGCGCAAACACAACCGCTGCCAGTTCTAAATCGTGGGGAGGGTAATTCGCCTCATGAGGCTTCAACTGCCGCGAGGGATAAGCGATGACTCGACCTCGCTGCATCAAAACACACCCAAGCCCTTGATAAGAGGCATCAGAATACACCACCAAATCATCGGTGCCATCAGGTAAAGCTAAAATCAGGGCATGCGTCAATCTGTTCTTCAACTCGAGAAAAGCCTCCTCCTGTTCCGTACCCCAAACGAACTTAACACTCTTCTTAGTCAGCTTGGTCAGTGAAGAAGCAATTTTCGAAAAATCGGGAATAAAGCGGCGGTAATACCCCGCCAAACCCAGAAAACTACGGATTTCGGTTGGAGACTTAGGAGACTCCCATTCATTCACGGCTTCCACCTTTGCAAGGTCAACCAGAATACCACTCGGGTTAATAACATGGCCCAAAAATTGAACCTCACGTAACCAGAAGGAACACATAAAAAATTTCGCATACAATTTGTGTTTCCGCAGAGCCTCCAACACTTCCTTGAGATGATCGGCGTGATCGGTTTCACTTTTAGAGTACACAAGAATGTCTTCGATGAACACAATAATTGAACGATCGAGCATCGGTCTACACACCCGGTTCATGAGATCCATGAACGCAGCCGGTGCGTTGGTCAAACCGAAAGACATCACCAGAAATTCGTAATGTCCATAACGAGTGCGGAAGGTAGTCTTAGGAATATCTTCCTCCGAATCTTCAGCTGATGATACCCGGACCTAAGGTCGATCTTCGAGAACCAACTAGCTCCTTGGAGCTGATCAAATAAGTCGTCGATCCTCGGGAGCGGGTACCGATTTTTGACAGTGAGCTTGTTTAATTCACGATAGTCAATGCACATCCGCATGCTACCGTCTTTCTTCTTAACGAACAAGACCGGGGCACCCCAAGGCGAGATGCTCGGTCGAATAAAGCCCTTATCAAGCAAGTCTTCCAACTGAGCCATAAGCTCCTTCATTTCATTCGGCGCTAGGCGGTAGGGAGCTCGGGCAACGGGCTTGGCGCCCGGTACAAGGTCTATCTGGAAATCGACCTCGCGATCCGGCGGCACATCTAACAAATCATCTGGAAATACATTCGGGAAATCCCGAACAATAGGAACATCACCGACGGTAGCCACCTCGGTATTCACATTCGTAGCATACGCCAGATACGCCTCGCACCCCCGCTGCATCAATTTTCCCGCCTTAAGCATGGATATAATATGTGGCGTCACAACATTCCGATCTCCGAAGACCGTAATTCGAGTCCCATCCGGGGCCCTTAGACGAACGAGTTTCTGACCACAAATGATCTGAGCATCAACATTCGCGAGCCAATCCATCCCGAGCACCACATCGAAACAACCAAGCGGCATCAAGTACAGTCGCACCGGAAACCTATAACCAGACAACTCCATGGAACAACCCTGAATAGCCTTAGACACGGACACGGATTTTCCTACGGCAACCTCAACCTCAAACCCATCGACTACGCGCTCGGGTGATTTATTCAGTAAGGAACAGAAAGCGGTAGACACAAAACTTCTACTAGCGCCCGAATCAAATAAGACTGACGCCTGTAATTCATCAAGTAGAAAGGTACCTAGGACAACATTATACTACTGCTTAGCTACACGATCAACACATACGATTTCAAATGAATAAGAATTTATAACGGTGGAATGAAAGCTAAATAAGGGAAGAGTACTTGAAACGACATCCGCATCCTCCTTCGCTTCCTTTTTAGAGATGTTGAAAGCCCTAGCTCTGGCCTTCGGCTTCTCATCCATCTTCCCCCTCGAGGAAGTCCCCTGCCCAGACCCCCACCCCCCGCCCTAATGGAAGGACAGTTTGATGCCAAGTGGCCCGAACCCTTACAGCGGAAACAGGTCAATGTCGGACACTCGAAATGGGGGTGTCCCACCTTATCACAACGAAAACAAGTGCCAGACCCCATCCTACACTCCCCCTTATGCGGCTTCCCGCACTTCTTGCAATTACCAGACGCTGCATCCCTTCTAAACTCAGAAGTCTCAGTCTTCACCCTTTTCCCGGACGAGTTAAAATTGTCCCCCCTGGCCGCTTACCGTACGAATTTGAGTTCCATGCCCTCCTATTCTCGGTAGGCGGTAATTTCCCCCTCTGATCATAAAGTGTACCTGCTAGAGTGACCACAGAGTGAAAAGAGTTCATGTCAGTAGTCAACACACCCCTACGGATATCCACCGGAAGTCCCTTCACGTACTTCTTAATCCTCTTGGCTTCGGGAGTAACCAAGTCGGGACATAAGTGAGCCATCTTGTTAAACTTGGTGGTATACTCCCGATGCGACATAGAACCAGCCTCCAAGGTCAAGAATTCCTGTTCTATTTTATCTAATTCATGCGGAGGACAAAACTGATCAAGAACCGATTTCTTCAACTCATCCCACGTCATCCTCCTAACCGCACGATCCCCCATGGCTTGCGCCAAGTTATCCCACCAACATTGTGCCTCGGAATGGAACGAGGCAGTAGCATAAGTCACCATGTCATCCCCCTTGCACTTACTGACCCTCAGAATAGACTCTATCTCCCTCACCCACTGATGTGCTGCCAATGCATCTTTAGTACCATCGAAAGAAGGGGGGTCGCACTTCTTAAAGTCACCATACGAGCAACCCCGGGTCGATACACTAACGGTCCGCTCCTCCTGTTCATCCCCACTCGGCACATACACTTCCTCTTCCTCTTCGACCTGTACCTCCTTACTCTTCCTTCGCCTATCCGAACCCTTACCAGCTAGTGATTCTTCCATGACCCTGACGGACTCAGCAACAATCTCTGGAATGGCGCTATGGAGCACCTGGTAAACCTCATCCCCGATAGCCGCGCGTAAAGCAGGATCTAAGGCGGGGTTACCCCCCTCCTCATGAATCGGAGTTTCCTGCTAGGGAGTAGGAATCTCATTCCCGGCTTCGGCACGTGGCCTACAACCACGACCACGACCGCTAGAACCACATCTCTTGGTCGTTCGAGTATTAACCATGACTTCCCTACAAAGACAGAGTTTTAATATGATTTAAGTACAAGTGGCATTTAGAACATATAAGGTAAGGGTAAACTGCTAATGACGTTGATCAAGTGTGATTAGTCGTTTACTTTACCCGCCCGTCCTAATCACCCCCGGCCCCTAACCATATTAGCACTCTATCTAACACTTAACAGTTAATCACATAAAGGAAATCTTAAATGTCTAGGAATGACTAAGTAATTTAAAGTTACCTCTTGGCGTGCAGCTATTCGAGGCGGGCATACTGGTCTCTTTTCTTACAGTTCGAGTCCAAGCATTCGGGGATGCTCAGATCCCTCGAACCATGGCTCTGATACCAACTTGTAAGGCCCCGAACCCCGGGAACCCCACAGTTGGTAATCATTCAAACACTCGTAAAATTTAATAAACTTAAAAACCATTTCTTCCATTAAAACAAACGTATCAGAGTATAAATTTTGCGGAAAACATGAAAAATGAAATAAGTTCCCGAAACCCGGGAATTTTGCCCAAGAACCAAAATCAGTATAACTTTTATAAGTTTCCTTGAAATAAAATATTCATAAACAATTCTTCCTTCCAGTATGCCCTTCACCATCCAAGTAGCTCTGTGCACGTCCAAGCGATAAGGCATCCTCTTCCAAATCCTGAAATTTACACTTACATGCACACAAAGTCAGCTTGAGCTGAGTGAGTTCAAGTTTTAAGTAAAAGATATCAGTAGTAAAATCATGATAGTCATACCAAAGGTTTTCTAAAAGTAAAAGGGTACATCCATCTAATCATTATTACCGAACTTAAACATCCTCATACGTACATATACAAAATGTATATGTAAACATCCATTCAATAACATCCCTATATATATATATATATATATATATATATATATCATCCACGTATAACATCAGGGTCGAGCAAACGTACAACCCAAACACGTAACATCAGTGCATTGTTGGTGCATAGTGTCAGTAGTTCATAGTCTAGTGTCAGTAATCGAGTCTGTAATGTTAATTGTGTTTTGTTTATGTTTAAGCAAAGTTACTGACAAGTTCGCTTATCAGGCGAACTTGTTAGTCAAGCGAAGTTAGCAACAACTTTGCCTGAACATATCAGGCGAAGTTGTCGTGTATATATACCTAGGTTACGGCTTAGGTTAAGAGGAGAATCTAGTTCGTTCAGTTCGTGAATTGTAAGTCGTCAGACGTGTATTCAAGAGTTCTCTGTAATCAGTGATATTACATCACGTGTTTCGGTTATAATATAACGTGTGTTCGTTTATTCGTATCGTGTGTTTGTTTGATTCGTTTTCTACGCTCGTAACGACCTACGCAGGGATTCCGCACCTGTGTAGATCGAGATATCCCGTGCAGATCCATCCAGGGAACCTACAATTGGTATCAGAGCGATTGCTCGATTGTGTGGTTCGGGATATTCACGCGGGTTTGAAATCGTCCTGTTTCGACTATTCGCGGGACGTGTTTTCTGTGTTTTTGTGTCATTCTTACCTCCTACCATCGTATTCAACCCTTTACACCGTCAAAAACCTCGAAAAACCCAGAAATCAGATCTGCAGAAACTTCGTGTTCATCAGGCGAAGTTGCCGTCACTGTTCGTAGGGTTTCGGCGAAGATATAAGGTTAAGCGAAGTTATCCACAACTTCGCCTACCTTCTCAAGTTCGCCTAACTCAAGCGAAGTTCTCTACAACTCCGCCTACCTCCTAAGTTCGCTTACCTCAAGCAAAGTTAAGAATCAGCGAAGTTCTTCAGCGAAGTTAAGACTTAAGCGAAGTTATCCGTAACTTCGCCTACAGTACTTTTCAGAAGAATTTTTTTTTTGTTTTTTGGGTTTCTTAGTTTTTGAGAAAGATGTCGTCAATTAACATCTCAGAGTTAGTTAAGATGGAAGTAGAAGCAAGGTCAGCTACTAAGGCCCCAAAGTTGCTTAAAGGAACCGACTTCGTTGCTTGGAAGGATCGGTTCGAACAATATGTCAAGTACCAGGATGCGAAAATGTGGGTATGCATCCAGGATGGTTATATTCCACCAACTATGGAGTACGAAGGTCGTGATCAGATCAAGAAGTACAGCAAAATGGAAGATGAAGAAAAGAAAATGTATGAGGCCGAGAGCAAGGCTCATGCTGCTATCACTATGGCTATTCCACAAGAGATCCTTCATACTTTTAGAAAGTACAAGACAGCAAGAGAGCTTTGGGAAGCTCTTAAGAACCGGTTTGAAGGAAATGTGGGAATCCGTGCTTCGAAGATCAAATTGCTCAAAACTCAATTCTCGGTCTTCAAGTATCTGAAAAACGAATCACTTGATGATATCATCACCAGATATTATCATCTGATGACTGAACTCAGCAACTATTCAATTGCATACAAAGAAGATGAGATTGTTGAGAAGCTTCTTAATGCTCTCCCACCAAAATGGGAGATGTACACGGTGCTGATGAGGGAAGACAAAGACTTTCCTGAATATGATCTGGAAACGGCAGTCAACAAGCTCCGAACCTTTGAGCTTAACATGGTTAGAAAGGAGACACCTACGGATCAGGTTCAAGATCCAGGTATGTATGGTGCTAAAGTCAACTCTAGTTCAGGTTCGAAGACTGAATCAGCTGCCTACTACTCGAAGGGAGAGTCGGGCGCCAACTCATCACATGAGGGGCATGTGTCAGTCAACACGAATGGTGATGTTTGCTTTGTAGTAGGTGGATCTAGTGCATCTAAGCCGCAAGCAAGCAAGAGTAGTTGCTCTCCAAGTATTCCTAGCAACAACAACTCTAAGATGCCTATGAGTGTCAAATCTGCTGAAGAGCAGTTTGCTCTCTATGCTTCTTTTATTGCTTCCTATGAGAACTACATTCAGGGGAAGATTGTTGATCCAGCTATGTTGGATAAAGACTATGACCAGATTGATGCTGATGATCTGGAAGAAATGGATCTGCAATGGCAGATGGCTATGATCGTGAGAAGAGTGAAACGGTTTATGAAAAAGACCGGAAGAAAGTTTGTCGGTGGAAGGCCAAGGTTTGACAAGACGAAGGTAAGATGTTACAACTGTCAGCAAAACGGCCACTTTGCTAAGGAGTGCAGAAATGAGCGTGTAGAACGTGGTCAAGGCAAGTCTACACAGCATAATGGGGGTAGTAAATATTATAGTGCCATGATTTCCAGAGAAGATGGTGAATATAACTGGAACCTGCATTCTGAAGAAATCTTTGAACAGGCAAATTTGGCGAATGTTGAAAATGAAGAAAGTAAGAAAGCTACTGGAGAAGAAAAAGCTTTCATGGCTGATGTTAAAGACCAGCTCTCCGAGGTATGTTCTAAACCTACTTGTTCTAAATGTGAAAACTTGTCTGAGCAATTAGCAACTATAACTGATCAGTATGTTAGTTTGGAGGCTGAGTTTAAAACTCTAAAAGAAGATCATCATTTTACAAAAGCAAGAGAAAATAGCTATAAAGTTAAAATAAAAGCTTGTGAAAAAGATATTAAAAGTCTAAAAGCAAAACTTGCTGAAAAAATTCAAGTGATTGATCTAAGCTATGAAGTTTTGGAAGAAAAAACCAAACTAATAGCTGAAAGAGAAAAACAGATTGCTGATCACCAGGTGAAAGTGGTGGAACTGAATAGAAAACTTGAGCAGTTCAGAAATTCCTCTGCTATTCTTGATCACCTTGTTAGTGATCAAGGTTCCTCAGTTAAGAGGGGAGGAATTGGTTATCATGAGGTTCCACCACCTTATAATCACAATTACACTTTTAATCCTAGTAATCAGAAATCTGTTGACTTTGAGGTTGTTCAGACAGTTCCAATTAAGGTAACTAGTAAAGAACCAGATGTTAGTAGAGGCGAAACAAGTCCGCCTGTGTCATGTGTTAAAATTTCTGTTCCGAGTCTGGTCTCATCAGATTTGGATAAGTCATTCGAGTCGGGTAAGACAAAGGAGGAGGTTGTATTACCAAATAGTGGAGAGAAAGATAAAACAACTAAAAAGAGTTCTCCGCTAAACCCGTATGTCCCACCATATGTGAGACGAACGGGCGGTAGTACAGCCTCGACATCCAAAACAACTGTTGAAAAGAAAGTTGAGCATAGGTGTTGTTTTAGGTGTAATCAATTAGGGCACCTAGTTGCAGATTGCCCTCTGAAGCAGCGATTCAGAGGTGTGAGGCATACCAAAACTGAGACTAAGCCTAATGGTAATTATAATACTGGTAAAAGTGAAAACCATTCAAAATTCAGAAATCAGACTAATTCAGGTTTTCAAAGAAACCAATCTCAGTTTCACACTGCTGATAATCAAACAGTAAGTTATAATTCTTTCAATTCACAAAGGTTTGGAAGGCCTCACAATCAATCTACAAGGAGGTATACTAATAGGACTTACATGAATTATACAGAGACTAACTTTGGAAAGCCAAAGTTCGGGATGTATAGATCCAAGACCAATTGGTCTTGGGTCCCTAGATTCTAATCTTTTGCTTTAATCGTGCAGGAACAGTTGAACAGGGCTGCCAATAATCTTTGGGTTGTGGATAACGGCTGTTCCCGGCACATGACGGGTAACAAAATCTTGTTACACGATTTGAAACCTGTTCAAGGAGGGAGAGTGAGCTTTGCTGGAGAAAGTGGAGGCAAGATTACAGGAATGGGAACGGTTTCTAATGGAAAGATGACTCTAGAGAAAGTAAACTTTGTCAAAGAATTGAAGCACAATCTGCTGAGTGTGTCGCAGATCTGTGATAAGGAGTACACCGTACATTTTACAAAGAATGAGGCGATTGTGTTGCATCCTGGTTTTCAGATACCAGAGGAGTGGATTGTGATGAAGGCTCCACGTGAGAGGAATACGTATATTATGGATATGAGGTCGACTGAAATGGCCACGGAAGAATCATGCCTTATGACAAAAGCGAGCGAATCGGAGTCCGAATTGTGGCATAGGAGAATGGGGCACATTCATCTTCGGAAGATGAACCACATTGTCAAGAATGGACTTGTGCTGGGCGTTCCCTTGAAAAGTTTCAACTTTGAAGACAAATGTCTAGCGTGCAAGAAGGGAAAGCAGAACAAGAAATCCCATCACACCAAGAAAGTCAATTCAATTGCCAGTACCCTAGAATTGCTTCACATGGATCTCTTCGGTCCCATGAATGCAAAAAGTCTAGGAGGTACTTCATACTGCTTGGTGATCACTGATGATTACTCACGATATTCGTGGGTATATTTCCTGAAATCAAAAGATGAAACGACTCAGATGGTGAAGAATTTGATCACCAAGGTCGAGAATGTTATGGGAAAAAGGGTAAAATTCATCAGGAGTGACAATGGAACGGAGTTCAAGAATTATGAAATGGAGATCTTCTGCCTTCAGAAAGGGATTGAGCACCAGTACAGCGCTCCGTATACTCCGCAACAGAATGGAGTGGCTGAGAGGAAGAATAGAACGTTAATTGAAGGAGCCAGAACTATGCTGGCTGATTCGAAGCTTCCTGTGGTGTTCTGGGCTGAAGCTGTTGCTACAGCCTGTTATATCCTGAATAGAGTCTTGACTGTTAAAAGACTTAATAAAACGTGTTATGAGCTTATGCATGGGAGGAAGCCCAACTTGAGTGGTCTTGAACCATTCGGGTCCCCTTGTTCGATTTTAAAGACAAATTCTAAATTTGGTGAAGTAGCCGATGAAGGAATCTTAGTCGGTTATGTTGTTGGGACTCCCAACAGACGTGTCTTTAATACATCAACCGGCAAGGTTGAGGTGGTGTGTAACACCGATATCACAAGTTACAAACCGCCAAAACCAAGCAACGGACCTGCTGAGTTTTTCGACTATGATAGACTTTTAAGTCTTTTAACATACCTTATTTGGATAGTGCAGAAGTAGAAGAAATAGTTGCTACGAAGATGATCCTTGATGAGGAAGAAAATCTAGTGCAAAGACAGCTGTTTGATAAATGTCAACCTTCCTCATCAAATGCTATCGATACCCCTGCTGCCTCTCCTGAAGAAGATTTTTTCAATCCGTTTCACTCTCAGCAAGAAACAACCATTGACGAGCTCTCTTCTAACTTGGAAGACAATTTGCATGTCGGTTCTGTTCCGACCACGAGAATTCATAAAGATCACCCTTTGGAGAATGTGATTGGTGATGTGTCCTCCGGTGTACAAACAAGATGTAGCTTGAATGAGCACACCTGTGTATACACAAGCATTAAGGAGACAGGCATAATCAACGAATGCTTGTACACCTGCTTATCAGCCAGATTGACCCAAAGAATTATCAAATGGCTCTAAAGGACAGCTCGTGGGTCGAAGCCATGCAAGAAGAGCTAGCTCAATTCAAGAAAATGGAAGTTTGGACTTTGGTTGAAAAACCAAAGAATGTGCATGCGATAGGCACAAAATGGGTTTTTAAGTGCAAGAGAGATGAGAAAGGGATTATTATAAGAAACAAGGCGAGGCTAGTCGTTAAAGGTTTTAATCAACAAGAGGGGATTGATTATAATGAAGTGTTCGCTCCTGTGGCAAGATTGGAAGCCATTAGATTGTTTTTGGCATTTGCTGCTTATAAGAAGATGAAGGTATTTCAGTTAGACGTGAAAAGTGCGTTCCTAAATGGGAAAGTTGATGAGGTTGTGTATGTTGAGCAACCTCCGGGTTTTCCTGACCCAGACTTTCCAGACCACGTGTACAAGTTAAGCAAGGCGTTGTATGGACTACATCAGGCACCTCGTGCCTGGTACTCAACTTTATCAGATTACTTGCTTGAAAATGGGTTTGAAAGAGGGAAGATAGATAACACGTTGTTCTTCAAGAGGGAAGGAAGCGACTTCCTGCTAGTGCAAGTCTACGTGGATGACATTATCTTTGCTGCATCAAAAGTCTCCATGTGTCAGGAGTTTGAGGCCGTCATGTAGAAAAGGTTTGAAATGAGTGCTATGGGTGAACTAACTTTCTTTTTAGGATTGCAGGTTGATCAGAAGAAGGATGGGATGTTCATTCATCAGACCAAGTATGTCCATGATGTGCTCAAACGCTTCAAGATGGAGGACAACACTCCATTCGATACTCCAATCTGCGTCAACCATAAATTGGGTGCTGAGACAGACAATGACGCAGATGTGGACCCAACTCAGTATCGGGCTATTATAGGTTCTTTAATGTACTTAACTGCTTCTAGGCCTGATATTATATTTGCAGTTTGTCTTTGTGCTCGTTTTCAGGCAAACCCAAAGGAATCTCACATGAAGGGTGTGAAGAGGATCTTGCGATATCTCAAAGGCAAACCTAAGCTGGGGTTGTGGTACGTGAAGGGAGGAGACTTGGAGTTGGTAGCTTACACAGATTCTGATTATGGAGGGTGCAATCAGAGTCGGAAGTCAACTACTGGAGGGTGTCAGTTTCTAGGAGGCAGATTAGTGTCCTGGCAATGCAAGAAGCAGACATCAGTCGCCATTTCAACATGTGAGGCAGAATACATGGCAGCATCCAACTGCTGCTCCCAGGTTCTGTGGATTCAACAACAGTTACGCGACTATGGTCTGAATTTCTCACTTACTTCAATTTGTATTGATAACACTGTTGCGATCTCAGTAACTAATAATCCCGTAAAGCACAGTAAAACTAAACATATTGACATACGTCATCAATTTATACGGGATTGTGCTGAGAAGAAACTGATTGTGCTTGAAAAGGTGGATACGCTTGATAATTTCACTGATTTATATACTAAAGCGTTTGACAAATCAAGATTTCAAAACCTTGTTGAGTTGAATGGGATGATCAATCCCGAGTAACCATGCTTTTTGTGCATATATATATAAAAAAAAAGGTCACTATCGCTTAAAATTATGTCGGTTACCTCAGTTTGAAGGACATATCCTCGGATATGTTTGGTCCTCATTTTCTACTTGTAGAGTTTGAGGGTTGCCATTAACCAGATGACTGAATGTGACCGGGGCGGTTTATGATGTGTTTTTATTCTTTCGCTGAAAATTAGTCGTTCATACTTAGTTAGAAGGACACATACTTGTATGTGGTCGGTCCAGCGGATCCATTGGATCCTCAGGATAACCGTTTACCTGAAGACTTTGAACTGATCGGGGCGATTGAAGTCAAATTTTTTTTAGGGAAATGAAATTATTTTTCAAGTCTACTACTTCGTAAGAAGTTCTGTTACTATGTTTTAACAGAAAATTGATCCAACCTTGGAAAATGATAGATTTACTGATTCTGTGTGCTTAACTAGTGAAGTTATTAGGTTTAAAAGGCTTTAGAACAGTCATTGTATGTCATGGTAGCTTTTTATGGTGCGTAAAAGTAGATGTGATACAAACTAAATCTACTCGATTTTATGTGGAAACTTCTTAAGAGTTCTGCATGTCTTCATATATATCTTTCCGAATGATAGGCAGAAAAGCGATTACCCAGTCATACACGAGCCTGTTAGTGTTCTGATTCCTGTGAAGAAAGCGTGTCAAGAGACTGCAGTGATCCAGATTCGGGACTTGCAGTTGTTCTCTATGTGTTTGTTAAAAAAAAAAAAAAATTTATAAGTCATTGAGACATTCTTTAACTTAAAATGTCAATCATGATGTAAGAAAGAGAACGGGAAGCAGAGTCTAAAGATCGAAGAATACTTACAACTTAATCAGACACTACGGGTCGAAGTCAATTCGGGGTGACTTGGGGAAAGCCAAATACGCTTTGAGAATAGATAGGAGGCATCATAATCTCTGAGTTGTTGCCCACTTAATTTTTGAGCTTAATTGAACTTAACTCGTATCACAGAAACGATGAAAACCAGCTTAAGTTATTTACCTGCCTACAACATGTTTCTTTATGTCATAATACAGCTAAACACGGATCTATGTGACAGTCACGTAGTTAGTATGATTCCTGTTCAGATCTTTTCTAAAACATGGTAGTCCTTGTCTAGACTGAAATTTGATCCCTTGTACTTTAATTTTTAAAAGTTTTTCCTATTTATGTAGTTGTTGATTTTATACTTGGTTACTTAGTCTTGATCGTGTCATGTAACTCTTTAAGGAAGTTTTTAAAACTTAATTGCAAAATGTTCAAATTATAGGGGTTGATTTTGTAAAATTTGATATATCGGCGAACTTGTGAATAACTTCACCGTAGGCGAAGTTATCCACAACTTCGCCTGTATAACTCTGCTCCTATATAAAGGAATTTTTAAGGTCAAACAGTTTCATAATTTTCAAAACCAGCGAACTTATCTTCCTAAACCTAGGCGAACTTATCGATCATAATCCATCGATCTTCTGTGTTCATTCTTTTCCGATTCTAATCCGATTATAGGTGTGTAGGGTTCTAATATCATTGTTTTTGAGGTTAATCATTGGTCGTTTCGACTCGATAATCGACCTCGTCTTTCGAAACCTTAAACAACCGATTTTCACGTGATAGTAAACATATTAATCGTCCAAATCGACTCAAAATCAAGTGCTAACTGGCCGAAATCTTCAAAATTGTCCAAATCGATTCGATTCAACAGCCTTCACTGTCGCCGTTTCGAATTCGGCGAAGTTACAGGTTAGGCGAAGTTATCCGTAACTTCGCCTGAGGTTTAACTTCGCCTGATTATTGATTTTGAAACAGTATATGAGGCGATGTTGTGCGTAGGCGAAGTTATCATTAACTTCGCCTGGACCTTTTACTTAAAAGTTAATAGACGAAGTTACAGTTGAAGCGAAGTTGTTTACCAACTTCGCCCCACCTTTAACTTCGCCTATACAGAATAATCACAACTTCGCTTATGGTAACAGGCGAACTTGTGGTTTGCCTTGACGGTCATCTAACTTGATCTGTTTGTTGCAGATATGGCTGCAGTAGCAGGTGCTGGAGGTGCTGGAGGAGATGAGGGAGGAGATAATCAAAGGCAGTTCTTCCCGGGTCATAACATGTATATCACATTAGACCCAGATGCGAGTGGTGTGGAGGATTACCGCGAGATAATTACATTCCTCCTTCGCTCGAGGATATTCCACGCCATTACGACAACTCTGCCGATTTCCTTGCCCAACATTGAGGATTTCTGGCAGACGGTGGAATATGACTGCCGCGTCGACCCCCCGGTGATGCGTGCAACGGTGAATGGTCAGGATGTTCAGTTCTCGTCTGAACAAATCCGGGTGGCTTTGCAATTCGGAGAGGAGACGAGGGACGACCCGACAGAGTTTGTTGCTCCGTTCCGTGATGGAGCATTTCTACGAATGGGATATTCTGGTCCCTTGGGGGATACACAAAGAAGGAAAGGTTTCTTGCTCGATCAGTGGCGCTTCCTCATGCACGTAATGATTGTCTGCATGTCAGGGAGGAAGGCGGGCACTGACGGGATGGGCGCGACCTTGCAGTCGGCGATGACTGCTCTGACTTATAACAAGCGTTACAGCTTGAGTCAGATGGTCTTCTATGAGATTGATCGACAGCGAAGGGCGATGGGGCGTGAGAGATTCATCATGTATCCAAGATTTCTCCAAATGATCTTGAATCATGTTGCTCCCACGTTGGCTCAACGTCGCCCTATCAGATACGTGGAGAGTGTGAACAAGCGTATCTTTGCTCAATGTAGAACTTCGAGTGCTAGAAGCAAGCCCGAACTGCGTCCTAGGCATACTCCACTGTATGGGTATTTAATCAACCCGGAGTATGTTCCTGCTAATGGGGACGAGTTTAGAGATCCTCAAACACAACAGGCGGGAGCACCTCAAGCTGTACCTGCTGTGCTTGTTGTGTCAGCTGAAGAAGAGGTAGACCTTGACGCTGCTTTTGGCGGCCAAGGATTTTTTGACATGGACCGAGTTGATCTTCAAGAAAATATACAGGTCTCAGTTCCACAGAGTACGGGAGTAAATGTTACTAGAGCAGCTACGACGGTGGATGACTCAGATTTTGATGATGTAATGGATGAGGCAAGACGTATGATGGTGACTCAAGAGAGGACGTATGGGAAGAGAAAGAGGACAGATGACGACAGTGAGTCAGAAGAAGAAGAAGACATTCATAAGTTGATCAGACGTTCAAGAAGGGACAGGACAGGTGCAGGTAGGGGAGCTGGTGAGAGCTCTAGAGTCATACGTTTCGCTCCGCCCGCACTGTTCGGTATGTCAATTGTCCCTACACCATTACAGGTCACAAGGCCAAGCGCCACGGACGTTCCCATGGTGGCTACATCATCATCTGTTGGCCTCCCATCCATCACACTCCAGCTGACGACTCCAGATATTGTATCGTTGCCGCCTCCAACGCTTACTCCGTCGGAGGTTGTTGCACAGGTTATTGAGTCGACAGTGGTTCACACTGCAGGGTTGTCGGTCACGATACCACCTGCGGTTACGTCCACAGCTACTTCTGATGTCCCGGTTTCAATCGAAATCCCTCCTCAGTATACTCAAGACATATCTCACATGAGGTTCGATTTCGATGCAACCCTATCAGACTCGGAAAGAATAGCTGCACTAGAGCGGGTCGTGGCAGAGCAATCTAGGATAAATCTTATCCAGACCCAGGCTATTCAGCGCCTAGTAGCAGAAAATCAACTACAGTCGTCTCTCCTGGTTGAACATGGAGAAATTATAGATGCTATGAAGGAGTTCTTGGCATCTCAGGGGGAGACGAGCTGTAAAGGCGACGAGCTCAGGACAAAGAAGAAGAATGACAGAGCAGATGATCCTAATGCATCGAAAGGTGCAGGTGGTGAGTTGCCAAGAACTACTCAAGCTCTTGGGACAACCACAGCTCAGGGGGAGTCTGCAGGTGCAGCTGGCGGTTCTGGTGGTGATGAGGTGGTGATGGTAGATGACGAGGAGATGGGAGATGATGTGATCGATGCCTTGAAGGAGTTGGATGATGATATGTTAGATGTTGATGATGTGTGTGATGATGATGTGCTGCCATTAGAAGAAATTGAGAAGATTGGTGCACAGATAGTGATAGAAGATGATGTTGAAGAAGGTGAAATTGTAGAGGAGAATGTTGAACACGAGCTTCCAACCGTTGAGAAGTCGAATGTATGTGAAGATACAGAAGTTGATGATACAGAATGGGAGGAGCAGCCTAGATGGAAGGAAGGCTATGCTCATTGGTTTATCAAAACGAAGAAGCCAGTGCTACCTACAATGTTCAATAAAAGTTATAATATTAAAGGGTACGCTGAGTCAAAGAAAGGCATTATCTGTTGGTTATATGATGAACAGCTAAAAGTGTTCGTGGTGAAAAGATATGATGGGATCCAATACTTTAAGAGGACGTTGAGATCTCTAAATACCTTACCTGAGTGTGAGGTAAAGGATTTGGCCAGACTGGGGTTGATTAATAGAAGTGATGATAATATGGCCAGAGTTATTGGGAAGATAGTATGGAAAGAAAGTATTAAAGAGAAAAAGTTTGAGTTGTTAAAACCACAGAAAGGGAAATTAGTTGAAGATACTGAAAGAGGAATGAGAGCAGATGGCAAACCTTGGATGGTAATGAAATACAAGCCGATTCGGTGTTTGAAAGAGGTTCCAATGAAGACTATGCCTCAAGATGTGCTGAAAGATCTTAAATGGTGGTATGTGGATTGCCAGACTGCTGAAGCCGTGATGGAAGACGAAGACGAACAAGAAGTGCTAAGAGTGTATGATCCGATGCATCTTGTTAATTTATCTAAAGATGATCTGCAGGTGTTAAACGAGAAGAAGATATTCTATATTCCTGCTTGGAAAGACGAAGCGAGGAAATATCAGCGAGTAGTCACGGTCTGTGTAAGAGAGGGAGTGCATGCATGAAGATTACAAGACAAGTGCTTAAAGATAAAGATATGAAGCTACTGCCAAGGGGGAGTCTGTTGGTGCATAGTGTCAGTAGTTCATAGTCTAGTGTCTGTAATCGAGTCTGTAATGTTAATTGTGTTTTGTTTATGTTTAAGCGAAGTTACTGACAAGTTCGCTTATCAGGCGAACTTGTTAGTCAAGCGAAGTTAGCAACAACTTCGCCTGAACATATCAGGCGAAGTTGTCGTGTATATATACCTAGGTTACGGCTTAGGTTAAGAGGAGAATCTAGTTCGTTCAGTTCGTGAATTGTAAGTCGTCAGACGTGTATTCAAGAGTTCTCTGTAATCAGTGATATTACATCACGTGTTTCGGTTATAATATAACGTGTGTTCGTTTATTCGTATCGTGTGTTTGTTTGATTCGTTTTCTACGCTCGTAACGACCTACGCAGGGATTCCGCACCTGTGTAGATCGAGATATCCCGTGCAGATCCATCCAGGGAACCTACATGCATGCAAACATAAAGTAGGCATACATAACATCAGTAGTCGAAACGACTACAACATCGCCAAATAGAGGCCAAGAAATAATGTATATACACATATATATATATTTATCATCCCAAGGCTTACCATATACTAGCAAGCCTATATAAAATCATTTTAAAAACATTTTATCAAGTAAGAAAACATTTAGGTGCGCATGCTAACCCAAAAGTAAAATGAGTAAAAAGGGCATCCTGAACTCACCTGAGATCGATCGAATACTTGCAACGAGCTAGGAAGTTCCTAAGGGCAAAATCACAAGCAAGGGCCTGTAAATTATACATAACGCATTACTAAACTAGACTGTGGGATCACTCTAGCCTAATGGGCCATACAAGCCCAACACTTGGCCCAAGGCCCAACAACTTGGCCCAAGGCCCAAAGATAGTCAAATCGGGTCGAATGCGCGTGAACTAATCCTTAAAACCATTTGTTAACCGAATCAGCCCCGAATGGACCAAATTCCATCTTAAACCTTTTCATTCATCATAATCATGTCACCCGAGTTGATAGGGTTGACGGTTCCTTTTTACAACACTTACTTTAACATTTAAACGAAAATTCGCGCACCGCCGACTTGATTGACGAAGCACTAACCCCGACAGCCCCGAGCACCAAAAAATAATTTTTTCCATAGCCCTTAAACCCCCCTAGGGCTGCACGAACAGAATCGGTCGGTCACCCGATCAACTAACGCATCAAACTCAACAATTTGCAATTCTACACCCGATAACCCTAGTTTTCGAACTAAAATCGGTTGACCGACCTAAACACCTCCAATAACCACGAAATTTTAATATGATGTAAATGCCATACCTGGGGATCTTTCTACACCGGAAACTCTAATTTTTATCCACGGGAAGTGGGTCAATTGCACTCTAGCCGAAATCTGCCCAACGAAAAGTTTTGGCAAAATTGAGCAACAAAACGATTAAGGGTGAGAAAAAAGAGTGTAGGGGATTGTAGTACATACCTTGAACTACCTTTAGGAACTTGGAATCGATCAAAAAGTCGAAGCAATGAAGGAGGGGGGGGGGGGCTGGAAGTGGCCGATCGGACCTGCAGCCTAGGGTTTGGGTTTTATTTTTTTTGTTTAATGTTATAATACTAAACATTTTCATTCTAGCCCTCGGAATTTAATAATAATGCAACTTGGAAGAAAAGTTAAGCGATTAGGCGTACCGGGATGACGTAAAGGCCTCCGAGAAACCTCGGATCAATCACGAGAGTTGTACACACTCAACAATCTTTAATTCTTGAAATCGGAATCAACGGGCGTTACATCTCTCCTAAAAAATATGTTTAAAGGTTAATTAATGGAGAAGAGATAGGGGAAAAAGGAGAAAATTGTTTAATTAAAAATTCCACTCACATGCTACATTGATCTAGACTTTAATTTGTAATTTGATCTTGAAACTTGAATACTTTGTAATTAATACTAAGATTATGTGATTTAATGGAGTTTAAAAGAAAAACAAGAAAGAGAGAGAGGTAAGTCGAGAGAAAAGACAGAGTATTAAAAGCCTACTAAATGCATGATAAATAAATTTTTAATCTTAGTTAATAAGGGGTGTTTAGGATTGCTTAATTTCATCAACTTATAACTTATTAAATTTTTGAAAAGTAATAAGGTGTTTAGGATTACTTATGTTGTGAGAGGTATAGTGTTGTAACATATTAACTCAATGAAAAGTTATAAGAAGGTAAAATAAAGAATTCCAAACACCCCCTAAAAATAATATATATTCAATTTTGGAAAATTTGTGTTTAGTAATGTTAATATCACTATAGTAATTGATGCAAAATATGTGTTACATGTATTACTTGCTTAAAATTAGGTGTCATTTGATTAAATGATAAAAAATACAACTTTTTAACGTGAAACCGACAAGATCTTAACAACCGTTTCAAAACAGATGCTAAGACCTTGTTATTGATATGTGAAATAATAAATATCTTGAGAAACGTTTTTATTAGTAAGATAAAAACTTTATGTGTGAATATTTTATGTCAAGGAAATAAAACTTAAAATATAATGATTAGTTTATTAAAAAAAGTGTGGCATGTTATAATAGGACGTAAGAAGTCAAAAAGCCTAACAAAACAGATCAAACGTGAGTTTCTCATAAATCCTTACTTTTTTCCTGATAATGTGAATTCATATAAATATTTTAGGAGAATAACATGTTTCGTAAATAATATTTGATTTTGTTTACAATTGTATTAAGTATGTTGAATTAAATTAGACTGTGATAAATTACTTGGTGTAAATTACCAAGTTGTTATAATAGTTAACCTCAAAGTAGCACATAGAAATATTAATAGATCGTGTTATCGGTTTATTTCGTGTTATCGGTAAAGTTGTCACTTTCCAAGTTGTCACTTTCCAGTCACTTTAGGTAAAGTTGTGATGAATATTTTGAGTATGGTTTGTTTCGTGTTATCGGTTTATATTCAAATACGTGTCATATTTCTTGCAAATCTATGACTAATATAATTGTAATAATAAATAAAATGTGAGAATTATTATTATGTAAAATGGTATATAAATTATACCAAAAAGAAATCAAAAATATTTATAATAAGAACTCACCAACCATGTATTGACTTGATTTTAAACGTGTTTTTCAGGTAAAGAAAAAACTGGAGTTTCGTGAGCAATGGGAGTGGAAAAAATCGAGTGACTTCATTGTACACTCGAAAATGTTGGACAATGTTTTATGGTTTTAATAAATATGTACTTTGTACTTTGAAACTACATTTTCTAATAAATGTTCAAATTTATGTGTGATATGTTGTGTTTTGAATACTATTCGGCTAAACGGCATCTGTTACCACCCAAATTGACCTAATTAATTCTTCCGTTATTAAGTGTTTTTGGGATGTGACAACCACCACTTGTCACCGTCAACATCATACACCACCATTGCCACCTGGCACCATCACCACCATACACCACCACTGCCACCTACCACCATCACTACCATTTTTATTTTATTTCGTCTTTTCCTGTCTATCAAACATCACAAAGTAATAATCTATATCACTCACACATAGTAACCAAACATCACAATGGAATGCTAGTGGTCCATTCCATTATCTTGTCCTTTAAATTCCCTCGTTCATTCTATATATAATTTATTGTGAAGGGAGTTGTATTCAAAATTAAATATTGTTTGGTGTCATACACTATGGATCCCGAAGCACGTCAATTTGATAAGAAACAAGGTGCTTCAGCATTTGGTCATTTACCTGTGCAAGGGAGTCATCGGGGAAAGAGGTTGTTGAATTTAAAAGTTCGACTGAAGCACATCATGCCAACATGTTAAAAGTGAAGACTATTATATTAGTTGATGAGACAGGTGCGATTCAAAGTCAAGTAAACGTGGACGAGATTCAAGAGGGCGAGTTTGTTGAACACTGTTTTTCAAATGAACAAATCACCATGTTATTTGATACGAATAAGGAAGATGTGCATGAGTTGGAAAAGAATGAGGATGTAGAAGTGGAGGATGAGGTTGATGCTGGTGTTGATCAGAATATCACATCTGAAGCACTTATTATGATGACGTGAAGGTAGAAAAAAGTGATGGTTGGGGAATAGCCCGATCTCTACACAAAGAGCAACACTAATGAGGAGATTCCATTTTTTACTATAGAGCATTTTCATCATGCCGAAGAAAGACTTGAGAAAGATAAAGAAAAGGAGTCGTTTGTTCCCGAGCCAAGAGGATCATCTGATTTGTTTAACTATAATGCCAAAAGGCTTAACAAATGGTTGGAAATCGTTAGACACACACAACAACAATATTATATCCATGTCAAGTAAGTTATCAGAAAATCATAATAAGAGATTTATTAGTGTAAAGACGATGAAGGATGATCTCATATCATGGATGTACAAGCCCAAGTTGAAAGTCTGCATTGTTAAATGCGAGAATAGAATTCAGTATTTTGAATGGTTATTGATATTCTCTCTATGCATAGATGGGACGTCCGTACACTGGCAAGCTGTCCGTTTATTAACCATGGGATGTTGAGTTACTAAGATGGTTTCACAACCACTTAGTTGATGAGGTTAATCATGATTTTAAGTTCTTTCAGCCCCATATTCCTAAAAGAAAGAGACTTGAGGAGATTGATCCAAGAACCAGTTGGAGAAAACTGGTATTGAAAGTCAAGCCGCCTCAAACAATAAAGAAAATACATTTGAAAGTGATGCCACAGAACTTTCACAAGGATTTTAATATATGGTACTATGACAAGAAGACCGGTGAGGCTATAATTGTTTTGGGGGCTGGAGACAATGTGAAGTTTGTTCGAGTTTTTGATCCGATGTGGTTTGTTAACATTTTCGAAGACGATATTCATGTTATATTCAAGAATCAGATAAAATAAGATAAACGAAGATGAGATGACGATAAAATAAGATAAACGCGGTTGAGTTCCTTGAGATTTGCCAACAAAAGATCCTAGTTGTTACCGATAATAAGATTTAATTATAGGCGAAACAAAATTTATAGGGTTTAGGTAAAACTATAATTATAATATTATTAGTATTATTATTATTAATGTTATTATTATTATTATTGGGAAATCCAATATATTTTTTATCAAGTTTCTATTTTTTTCAAGTAAAAGAATATTAGTAATGAACAATCAATATTAATTAATTATAACCTTATGCATGTTTGAAAAGCGTAAATGTTAATTATTAGTAAAAGTGTTACACACACGTATATATATATGTGTGTATATATATATATTAATGGGAAAATTCTTTGAACTTTTAAGCTAGTTCGGTTTATTAACCATGCGAAAAATTGGCATCATATTTATTATACATACATACATATATATATAAGAAGATAAGTTATGAAACTAGGGTCAAAATGAGGGAAAATAATAGTCCCGGTGTTCGGTTTCGTTAAAAAAATGCTCTTTACTCAATATATTACAATTAAAATGGTTAAAATAAAAGAAAATAACAAAAAATATCGAAACCAGACCTGGGGGGTTCGAACCCGCACCCCAGGCTGGCTCACCGTGTTTACTCATGATGCACCAGCCAAGTGGGCTGGTGTCTAACTTGTTAATTGAACGAAACAGTTATGTTTAAACATAATCCTATACCCACCCCAGTTTACATAAACCCTAACGATCCAATTGATAAACGACTGTCCCTTGTCAATTAAAATTAGCAGAGGGGTTTGATTACTCAATTAAAAACACGTCAAATACATGTTACAATTACCAGATTTGATGACTAATTGAATGAGAACGAGATGGATAAAGGTTTGTTCTGAACTCGAACTGTATTGAATCGGCTATCTAAGTTGACATTGATAGTGGGCTTAGGGCTGTGATGATCCAAGGATGGTGTGTCCTCATTAAATTGTATTGTAGACGTGTATTTATAGGGTTTTTAGGTCGAAGGAAGCCTCGGTTCTTGTGTACGAATATTCGGATCAATTAACTTTAAATTGGTATAATTTTTCATTGTTTAAGGTGTCGGTGAACGCGTTGATAGTTGGCAAACGATTTGGAAAGATCAATTCCTTTTATTATGCTGAGAATTATGGGTCAAGAAGAGGGGGGGGGGGGGGGTTGTGACCGACGACGAGAAGAGAGAAGGAAGGAAAGGGGTTTGGAAAATATTTTTGCAGTTTAGTCCCTAAACTTTGGGATTGGGTGCAGAAGTGGGTAAAAGGTTAGTTTAGGTGTATGTTATGCAGATTCCTCATAGTATTATCAACACAATAAATAAATGCATTGATGTACTAAAAGTAGTTTAATATTTGTTAACTAAATTAACTAAAAATAAACACTAAGTAATACTCTAGACTCTCTAAAACTCGACTAAACTACTAACCGGCAAGTGAACCGATCGACTCTAGTAAAGCTAAGTAAGTCCGGGTATCGAACCCACGAGACTCTTTAAATTACGTTTATTAGCTAATTAGATTCGACTACACACGACTTATTAATTTATATTTGTTTGGGGGGTTTTATTTAAAATACTAATTTAATACTATAATTAAAAACTAGTTAAGAAAACAAGTAATTTAAGCGAAAGCAAAAGTTTGTTATAAATAAGATGGTGATGAGAAAACTACCTAGGCTAGAATCCCCTAAATTTCAGTTATGACTTAACCGGGAAAACATTTAGTTATGGACTGGGATCGTAAAATAGACACTTAAAAGAAAACCCGAGCAAGACCCCTGACCATTCTCAAGAGACACCTATGGGTTTCTAACAAGTTTTAATGCACACCAGTATTAAAAATCAAGTTCCCTTACGGTCACCTAATTAATTATGATCTAGTTCGTTTATACGAAATCCTACCTTACAGCGCGGAAATCAAAGACAATTCAAAATATTTAATTGATTCAATAGACAATAATAAATAATCAACCCTAGACGGACTCCTTACGAAGAACTAAATCTAGCAAGATTAAATAATAAAGATCTATTAACAACCTAGCACTTTACAGATTTTAGGTTAGCAGCACACTTAGGTTTATTTGACAATATTATTCCTATGATCTTATCATGAAATCAACCATAAAATAATCAAAACACGAAGTAATTGACCTAATAGCAATCCTATCATATGACAAACAATAATCAAGGAAAACTATGGAACAAAACTCATCAAACAATCCTAAGCATCCATATGCATCAATTTAATACAAATAAATCTTTTACTAAAACATAAAAACCATAACAATAAATAATCCCAAGTCAAATCAAAACATCATAGTAGGTTCATCATAACCTAGGCAGTATAAGGGTTTAGCCAACAACCATACTCAAGACCAAAAGATAATAAATTGATTCAACTAATAAATTCATAACGAAAATAATGGATTCAAACCAAATAATAATGATTCTTGGATGAGTCGGTGTTGAACCCGGACACTATCTGCTCGGACCAAAGGCTTCCTTTCTTTTTCTCTTCTCCCTTGCGGCTGACCACTTTAATTCGTAGGGTTCTTCTGTTCGTCTGTGTCTTCTTAATCTCCTTCCTTTTTTTAATGATAGGAATAATAACAATATATAGGTCTCCAATAACCGACTTCCTTTTTCCTGTTTATATTCGTTTTGGAACCCAAATTACTTGGTCTTCACTTAACTTGGTGGGCTGATTACCAAAAGCCCACAACCAGCTTGAGTCTTTGACTTACTATGACCAACAAATCATATTGCAAAGAAATTAATTCATACGTTTTATATATTTGTTGAATGCAATTATTGTAATTAACTTTTTTACTTCCAATTATCATTAGGGTTTAATATATTCATGACATTATTAATATATTTAAGTTATAAACAATGGTGAATAATAATAATAATCAACCATTCACTAGTCGGTCTCAAGTTTAGTAAAAATACATTATATTAGCTCATTGTCTTTCCAAACTCTTAAAACTCATATATGAATCATATAAGAATAATATTCAATAAAAATATGGCTCAAAAGCATTTAATATTGTAGGAAATATCTATATAATAATATGTATATTTTAGACCATATCAAATATCCCCACACTTATCTTTTTTCGTCCCTGAAAAAGTTTAGTTGCAATGGAATCAGAATCGAAGAAATACGGTCTTAAAAACGTATAGGTTATCTTAAAATTTAAAACAACGCAAAAATTGCGATCACCGATATTGTTGTCCACTTAAACCCATGCCTTTGTTTTTACCGGGACAAGTAAGATCCAACTATTATTATTATTTTGTATATAATCTAGTGGAACCCACAGTCAAGACCTGCTTTATTTTAGGTTTTACTGGATCAAACCACCCAAACTTGACTTAAACCTCATAATAGCAGATTAAAACATTGTTGAACATTTTTTATGAATTGCTAAGACAATCAAGGATATTGTTTATCCACCTAAATTTAAACATCAAAGTATACCAAGCAGCCATTAGATACGATTAAGGTTCAATTATTCAACTACCTAGCAAGTGTTCCCCACTACATGACATACCCCCGTTATCAAGCAATACCTCGGACCCATTACCACACGTGATTTTACAAGTTTCCATCTGTCGGTTTACATACATCGTGTCTCTAGTTGATCCTGTTCTTAATGGTATGGGGCGCAAGTAAGAGGACCACGTATGACTAACAGCGGGATGATCACTGGATCATCAAGATTTTACTTCACTATAATTGATGTAAGTGAGTGTAATGGCAGTAAACTACGGGTTTATGCTTAAAAGCTTTTATTTGATTAAATATCCGAAGATACCCAGATGAAAAACCGTAAAAAGACCCGTGGTTTCCGAACCCGAGGCATGCCATTAATACAGGATTTAAGGCTATAAAACCAAACGCCTATGAAGTGTTAAACACTAAAACTAGAAGTATAAGATTTTAAGTTTATATCACCGGCTACACGGTATACTTTAACGTTTAAACCTACCCAAGCATCGTATGATAGCGTATTCAGATTTCTATAAAATTTATAATTTTCTACAATCAAACTAAAAATGAGGCTTGGGTATGCTCGACCTTTCATCTCGTATTTTAGACAGACTTAACATGTTTCCCACTAAAAATCATATTTATCGATAAAAACCAACTATCAAACTGCCCTTTCATTCTCAAGGCTGAGCCTACCGACACATCCCAAGTTAAGTGCGTGTTCTTTAATTATATCATATTATTAGTAGTTTGAAAAACCGATTCCCGATAAGTATCCTCATATCCCATTTATACGCAAAAAGAAACAAAATCAAGGGACATTTTTCAAAACTTTTTTCATTTTTTTTAAGACAAAACAAGTTAAAAATATGTGTTCCTATCCCCACACTTAAAATTTGCATTGTCCTCAATGCAGAGACGGAAACACGACTCAAAAAATTTAAAAACAAAACCTAAAAATACAAAAATAAATAAGAATAAAACAAAGCTAAAAAAAATTAAAAACTAAAAAAATATAAAACAAAGTAAAAAGGAAAAGACTTAGCTGGTAGTATGCGCATGAAGTATAAAGCTAAAGTCTTCATCCATAAATGCCCTCCATCTCCGAACGTGCTCAACAACTAGTATCTCCTTTCTCTTGTACACGAACGGAAGCAACAATTCCAACAATATCTAAAAATTCATCTTATCAACCTGATAGATTTTAAGCATTCAAAGTATGGAACCGGATCAACCAATCAAACTAATAAATATGAATAAATGCAGCAAATAAATAATCAGAAAAGTATACATCTCTTGCTGCTCCATCCCCACAACTTGAATTTTTCATTAGACTTCACGGAGATCTTCACACCATCTTTCTTGAAAACTAAAAAAATAAATAAAAACAAATATAAACTACAAAAAACTACGTTAGTGACTCAAGAAAAAATAAAAAAAATAAAATAGAAATGAAAAAAGGAAAGAATGTACAAACTCTACACTTGAGTATTCACTCAAGAATCACATGTGACAATTCAGTGCGACGGACCAAGAGGAGTTTCCTCCATCTCGATTGATTCCTCCGGTCCTCCAAGATAGTGCTTTAAGCGATAACCGTTCACCTTCTAAGATGTTCCATTATCAGGATTTTCCAACTCCATCACTCCATACGGGAAAACTTCTTTCACCAAGTACGGTCCCGTCCACTTCGATCTCAACCTTCCTACAAATAACTTCAAACGAGAATTCAATAACAATACCTTATCGCCTTTCTTGAACTCTTTTCCGCCTTTCAAACGCCGATTATGTAGAGCTTTTGTCTTTTCTTTGATGTTCAACGATCGGGAATATGCTGCATCCCGAAGCTCCTCCAACTCATGAATCTGAAAGTATCTTTTCCTTGCAGCCTCGGTGAGATCGACATTCACCATCTTCAACGCCCAATAAGCACGATGCTCTAACTCAACCGGAAGATGACAAGACTTACCATAAACAAGCATAAATGGTGTAGTACCCAACGGAGTCTTGTATGCAGTTCGGAATGCCCACAACGCATCATCTAACTTCTTCGACCAATCTTTCCGACTAACCCCAACCGTCTTCTCCAAAATCCTCTTCACCCTCGATTAGCATTCTCGACTTGACCATTCGTTTGAGGGTGATAGGCGGTAGAGGTACGATGAGTAACACCATAACGAGCTAACGCCTTCTCCATGACGGTATTATAAAATGGGTGCCCCGATCACTAATAATAGCTCTCGGAGTTCCGAAACGAGTAAACAACTTCTTGAGGAACCTCACAACAACTTGTGCATCATTTGTAGCAAACGCTTGGGCTTCCACCCACTTCGACACATAATCAATAGCCACCAAAATATACTTATTACCGTTTGACGTGGGAAACGGTCCCATGAAGTCGAAGCCCCAAACATCAAAGATTTCAAGAATTTGTATGGGGTTTTGAGGCATCTCATTCTTGGATGAAATATTACCTGTTCTTTGGCACGCATCACAAAGCTTCACAAACTCTTCAGCATCTTTAACAACCGTCGGCCAATAGAACCCACTATCAAACACCTTCTGCGCGGTAGCATGCGCACCATGATGACCTCCAGTCAACCCTTCATGAACATGCTTAAGAATATCCCAACCTTCTTCCTTTGTCACACATCTCCTCAGAATCCGATCACCACCAATCTTGAACAAGAACGGGTCATCCCACACATACCGATTAACATCCCGGAGGAACTTCCTCTTTTGTTGCGTAGTCATACCCTCCAAAACAAAACCATTAACCAAATAATTAGCAAAATCAGTGAACCATGGCATACCTTGCTTCTCAGCCGCAACAAAGTCGATCGACTCGTGAGGGAATATATCACCAATCTCCTCCTCACGCAACTCTTCTCTCCTCGGGTCCTCTAGACGGGATAGATGATCGGCTGCTATGTTTTCCGCACCCTTCTTATCTTTAATCTCGATATCAAACTCGGAAAGTAGAAGAATCCACCATATAAGAAGAGGCTTCGCGTCTTTCTTCTGAAAGAGAAAACGCAAGGCCGCATGATTGGTAAAAATGGTGGTCTTCGAAAGCATGAGGTACAAGCGGAACTTGTCAAATGCGAAAACAACGGCTAAAAGCTCCTTCTCGGTGGTGGTGTAGTTCCCTTGGGCATCGTTCAACGTCTTACTAGCATAATAGATGGGGTGAAAATGTTTATCTAGTCTTTTCCCCAAAACCGCTCCAACCGCATAATCACTACCATCGCACATGAGCACGAATGGCAAACTCCAATCGGGAGAACAAAGAATAGGAGCACTTACGAGCTTCTCTTTTAAATACGTGAACGCCTTCAAACACTCATCATCAAACACAAACGACACATCTTTCTCGAGGAGTCGGGTCATCGGGCGGGTAATTTTAGAAAAATCTTTGATAAATCGCCGATAAAACCCCGCATGACCCAAGAAACTCCTAATCGCCTTCACATTCGTCGGTGGAGGAAGTCTACTTATAATATCAATCTTCGCCCGATCCACCTCAATACCGTCTCTCGAGATCTTATGTCCCAACACAATCCCTTCAGTCACTATAAAATGGCATTTTTCCCAATTTAGCATTAACTTCGTCTCAATATATCTCTTCAACATCTTCTCAAGATTAGCCAAACACTGATCGAAAGAATGTAAACCAAAAAATCATCCACAAACACCTCCATGGACGTCTCTATCATATCCTGAAATATGGCCACCATACAACGCTGAAAAGTAGCCGAAGCGTTACATAGGCCAAACGGCATGCGACGGTACGCAAAAGTGCCATACGGACATGTAAAAGTTGTCTTCTCTTAGTTTTCCGGTGCAACGGGAATTTGGAAATAACCCGAAAACCGTCAAGAAAACAGTAGAACTGCTGACCTGCCAAACGCTCCAACATCTGATCAATAAACGGCAATGGGAAGTGGTCCTTCCGGGTGGCATCATTCAATCGCCGATAATCAATACACACACGCCAACCGGTAACCGTACGTGAAGGGATAAGCTCATTCTTCTCATTCATCACAACGGTCATACCTCCCTTCTTTGGAACAACTTGAGTCGGGCTCACCCATGGAGAATCGAAAATCGGGTAAATCATCCCGGCATCCATCAACTTCAATACCTCCTTCTTCACAACCTCTTGCATATTCGGATTAAGACGCCTTTGTGGTTGCACCACCGGTTTGTACTCATCCTCCATTAGAATCCGGTGCGTGCAATAAGCGGGGATAATGCCTTGAATATCGAAAAGTCGCCATGCAATCGCCCCTTTATGTAGCTTCAACACGTCTATCAACTTTGTCTTTTGTTCTTCTGTCAGCTTGGATGACACAATAACGGGCAAGTTCGAGCCCTCATCAAGATACGCATACTCCAAGTGTGACGGGAGTACTTTTAACACCAACGGAGCGGGATTCTCCTCGGAACCCGCCTCACTCTCGATACTAATCTCATTCACCTCTATCATCTCGGGCAAACCCGAAATCTCAACCAACTCATCACAAACCGAGTCGTTCTTGCACAACTCATCCTCACCAAAATTATCACAATCAACCAGCTCATTACTTCCCACAAGATCCGCACCACAAATGTAATCGAAACAGCTATCAATACCTGCAATAAACGAGTTAATAAAATAAACCGAGTGGCATGGACCACTGAAATCATCTTGAATCACTCGGATGCTTCATTGACCTCGCGACATCATAAGTAACATTCTCATCACCAACCGAAGCGTGATCTTCCCATCATACACATCGACAAGTGCTTCGCGGTTCGTAAGAACGGACGACCAAGAATAATGGGAACCTTCTCATCGGCCTCCATGTAAAGCACTACAAAATCTACCGGGAACACGAACTTATCCACCTTCACTAGCAAATTTTCAATAATACCCCACGGGTACTTCACAGAACGATCGGCCAACGATAAAGACATGCGAGTCGGTGTAAGCTCGCCTAACTCCAACTTCTCGTACAAAGAATACGACATCAAATTAATACTTGCACCCAAATCTGCCAATGCTTGGATCATCGCATCACTACCAAACAAAACTGGAATTGTAAACACACCCGGATCTGACAACTTCTCGGGTACATGATTCAACACTACCGCCGAACAATCTCCCATGAGTGGAATCGATGACACCTCCCCCAACCTATCTTTCCTCTTCAACAGGTCCTTTAAGAACTTCGCATACTTCGGCATGTGTTGGAGGGCTTCAATGAGTGGGAGATTGATCTTCAACTGTCGGAACATATCAAGAAAGTGCCCATACTCCCGCGTATATTTCTGGTGTTTCGCGCGAGCGGGATATGGGATACGAGCATGGTCAATCAAAGGTGATGGCGGACTTCAACCGGCTTCTTCTCTATTGGCGGTGCAACTAGTGCGGTGTTCTGCATTTTACCCGGTACTTCCATCTCGATGTCTTCATCCATCACCTTTTCATCTTCCACTCCAACTTCATTCCTTCGCACCTCGGGACCCAAAACCCTACCGCTACGATTAGTAATCGCCTTTATTTGAGAGACCGGATTCTGCTGAGTAGATCCTGAAAACTGTCCCGGAGGTCTTTCATTTAATTGTCGAGCAATATCACCAATGGTTCGCTGCATGTCGAGCATAGATGATTGTTGATTCTTCAAAAGCAAATCATGGTCGGCAAGTGTCTTTTCAGTGACTTGATCTCTATTAAGGATTTGCTACATCATTTCTTCCAATCTTCCCATTCCACTACTCGAATCTTTCCCATTACCCGAACCTTGCTCATTAGAACTTCCACTGTTATACTGACCTTGATTTCGGTTGTAGGGAGCTTGGAAGCCAGGTGGCCCACCGGCCGGACGCCAACTCGAGTTATTCTGACCTTGATTCTGATTCTGATTCTTGTATATGTTACAGTTCTGATTTTTGCTGTTGTAAGCATTTGGGAACCTGTTCTGACCAGCCACAAAATCAACATCCTGATTATTCATCAACGGACAATCCAGCGTACCATGACCACCTCTACACATCTCACACTTATCCACCTTAGTCTTTAACTCTTTTATCTCTCGGGTGAGATTCTCCAAAGCAGCAGCCATACCAGTGTCCAGATTAACCTGGTGCACACCTCGAGCAGATGAGGGTGTACTGGTGACGGGATTGGAATTCCTGCCTCGTGGCTTCTTCGCGTATTCAGATTGCGCGAAACTTTCTAACATCTCGTTACACTCAGTCACGTTCTTCCTGTCCATCAGTTTGCCCCAACAGCTGTGTCAAACCTTGCTTGAGCCTCATAAGTAAGCCCATTGTAAAATTTCTCAACAAGGGCCCAAGGGGTGAGACCATGTTGCGAACAACGGGATAGCAGATTCTGAAAACGCTCCCAAGCTTGGTAGTATGGCTTATCCGGCTCTATGTGGAAGGAGTGGATCTGATCACGGAGGCGAGAGGCCTTAGCAGGTGGGAAGTACTTCTTAAGGAATGCATTGCGAAGCGCCTCCCATGTGATGAATGTTCCAGCAGGTTGTGAATCGAGCCAAGTGGCGGCACGATCTGAAAGTGTAAATGGGAACACGTGAAGGAAGATCGCATCCTGGTTAGCACCTTGCAAATTGAACGTTTTGAACACACGGGTCAGACGGTTGATGTGTGCCGGTGCATCTTCATCTTCACGGACATGGAACTGGTGGTGATTGGTGATGTTGTTCATGACATAGGATGGGATCTGCCACGAGTTAGGTATATTAATATCGGGGGCGACAATGGGTGAGTGATCTCCATGGAACCCTTCAAAAGCTTGTTGGTACACGGTGCGGTTATTCTAGGCCATTGGAATGGGTCTAGGACTTGGTGGTGGTGAATTTGCGGGTGAATTTGTGGGTGATGATTTCGGTGAAGTATCTATGGTGATCGGTTGCTTTTCAGACGAACTTGCCTCGGACTTCAACGGAGTAGGTCCAAAACAATGGAACGGCGGTCCTTGCGAACGCAGATGTGGCAGGTACCTAAAAAACAAACAAAACAAAATTGGTAGACTCTAATAAAAGACTCAAAAATAAAAAACTGAAAATAGAATAAAATAACACTTAAAATTAGACACCTACGACTCAAAGCAATAAATAAACCAAATAACACGTATATAGCATGTAAGTCAAATCAAATCTAATAACGCAATCGCCAAGAGTCCCCGGCAATGGCGCCAAAAACTTGATGTGTTAAAAGTAGTTTAATATTTGTTAACTAAATTAACTAAAAATAAACACTAAGTAATACTCTAGACTCTCTAAAACTCGACTAAACTACTAACCGGCAAGTGAGCCGATCGACTCTAGTAAAGCTAAGTAAGTCCAGATATCGAACCCACGAGACTCTTTAAATTACGTTTATTATCTAATTAGACTCGACTACACACGAGTTATTAATTTATATTTGTTATGGGGGTTTTATTTAAAATACTAATTTAATACTATAATTAAAAGCTAGTTAAGAAAACAAGTAATTTAAGTGAAAGCAAAAGTTTGTTATAAATAAGATGGTGATGAGAAAACTACCTAGGCTAGAATCCCCTAAATTTTAGTTATGACTTAACCGGGAAAACATTTAGTTATGGACTAGGATCGTAAAATAGACACTTAAAAGAAAACCCGAGCAGGACCCGTGACCATTCTCAAGAGACACCTATGGGTTTCTAACAAGTTTTAATGCACACCAGTATTAAAAATCAAGTTCCCTTACGGTCACTTAATTAATTATGATCTAGTTCGTTTATACGAAATCCTACCTTACAGCGCGGAAATCAAAGGCAATTCAAAATATTTAATTGATTCAATAGACAATAAATAAATAATCAACCCTAGACGGACTCCTTAAGAAGAACTAAATCTAGCAAGATTAAATAATAAAGATCTATTAATAACCTAGCACTTTACAGATTTTAGGTTAGCAATACACTTAGGTTTATTTGACAATATTATTCATATGATCTTATCATGAAATCAACCATAAAATAATCAAAACACGAAGTAATTAACCTGATAGCAATCCTATCATATGACAAATAATAATCAAGGAAAACTATGGAACAAAACTCATCAAACAATCCTAAGCATCCATATGCATCAATTTAATATAAATAAATCTTTTACTAAAACATAAAAACCATAACAATAAATAATCCCAAGTCAAATCAAAACATCAAAGTAGGTTCATCATAACCTAGGCAGTATAAGGGTTTAGCCAACAACCATACTCAAGACCAAAAGATAATAAATAGATTCAAATAATAAATTCATAATGAAAATAATGGATTCAAACCAAATAATAATGATTCTTGAATGAGTCGGTGTTGAACTCGGACACTATCTGCTCGGACCAAAGGCTTCCTTTCTTTTTCTCTTCTCCCTTGCGGCTGACCACTTTAATTCGTAGGGTTCTTCTGTTCGTCCGTGTCTTCTTAATCTCCTCCTTTTTTTTAATGATAAGAATAATAACAATATATAGCTCTCCCATAACCGACTTCCTTTTTCCTGTTTATATTCATTTTGGAAGCCAAATTAATTGGTCTTCACTTAACTTGGTGGGCTGATTACCGAAAGCCCACAACCAACTTGAGTCTTTGATTTACTCTGACCAACAAATGATATTGCAAAGAAATTAATTCATACGTTTTATATATTTGTTGAATGTAATTATTGTAATTAACTTTTTTACTTCCAATTATCATTAGGTTTTAATATATTCATGACATTATTAATATTATTTAAGTTATGAACAATGGTGAATAATAATAATAATCGACCATTCACTAGTCGGTCTCAAGTTTAGTAAAAATACATTATATTAGCTCATTGTCTTTCCAAACTCTTAAAACTCATATATGAACCATATAAGAATAATATTCAATAAAAACATGGGTCAAAAGCATTTAATAATATTTATAGTGCGGAAATCAAAGGCAATTTACTATATTTAATTGATTTGATTAGCAATAATAAATAACCAACCCTAGACGGACTCCTTACGAAGAACTAAATCTAGTAAGATTAAATAATAAGAACATATCAATAACCTAGCACTTTACAGATTTAGGTTAGCAGCACACTTATATTTATTTGACAATAGTATTCATATGACCTTATCATGACATCAATCATAAAATAATCAAAAACACGAAGTAATTGATCTAATAGTAATCCTATCATATGAAAAACAATAATCAAGGAAAAACTATGGAATAAAACTCATCAAACAATCCTAAGCATTCATACGCATCAACTAATTATAGATAAATCTTTCACTAAACCATATAAACCATAACGATAAACAATCCCAAAGTCAAATCAAAACATCAAAGTAAGTTCATCTTAAGCCTAGATAGTTCATGCAATTTAGCCTAGCATCTTATGTTTAAACAAAACAAGCAAATAAGAATTCATGGCGTTTAAAATAACGAAAACGAAAGAAACAAAAGATAAAACCCCTGTTCTTTGTCTTCAACTAATACGCGCAACACCAGCAGATTCTTCGACTCCAAAGCTGCTGAAAACTCGTCTCGGTTGCCTCGGAACTCACCGAATTCGTCTGGAACTTCAGGGTATGATTAATGGTGAGTTTAGGGGTCTTTTTATAGGTAACAGGGGTCCAAAAATAAGTTAAGTCGGCCAAGAAAAACGAAGATTCTGGAAACTGAACCGCCGCGCCACGCGGCGGGCTCTCTCCTCCCCGTAGCGCGGCACTTCGGCCAGGGGGGGCTGGTCCATCATGGCTGGTTCGGTTCACTCCATGTGCCTCGGTCCGGTTCATTTCTTGATGCCTCGGTTCTCCGGTTTAGCTTGTCTTTGCTTGTTTTCGCCCTCTTTTCACCGGAATTAAAACCCGAAACCTAAAACAAAAAACCATGTTAGCAGTATACAAATCTTACGAGAAACCGAACATAAACTAATAAAATATTAAATAAATGTACATGGGATTAACATATATTAAACGTTATATTGTAAGGCCCCGAGCCCGGGTGCCCTACTTTAGCGTTGGATTTACTTAAAAACTCAGTTTGTTACAGCGGAAGTCTATACAAATCGCAGCGGATATTTTAAACTTTTTATATAACAATCTTATTCCCTAACTATCCTTCAATATGGATAGCCTCGTATGCGCCTCAAGCTTGCCACGTCATCAATAATACCTGCATGCGTACTAAAAGTCAGCTACACGCTGAGTGAGTTCTAACATTTCATTCTTTTAATTAAATTTCGAATTATAATTAAATCACATTCTTTATTTCTACACGACGTAACACTCGTCTATAACTAGTCCCGTACGTACTTGCTCATAATTGAGCCTTCTATTCTTGCTTGTAATCGAACCATAACAAATTAAAGGGATTTGCCATCCTAACTTGCTACACGTGCATGAGGCCCGAAGCTCTATGCACGAACATGCGATCATTCATTCACATCAATATACATATTGTCATTCTACGCAGATATTTGATAGGACTTGTCCCCTGTCATCTTTTTGTTCTATCCACTGACTTTTACATGTACAAATAGTATCCATAGCTGGACCATACATTCACACAACGTATATCTATGCATTTAAAATTATCATGCCATGTAATCGTACTACATATGCACACATAATTAATAGCTACTGTACTTAGTATCCATATTAGACCACCTATTCATTGTATCCATAACTGGACCAACCATTCATTGTATCTATAACTGGACCAACCATTCATTGTATCTATAACTGGACCACCTAGTCATTGTATCCATAACTGGACCACTTATTCATTGTGTCCATGACTGGACCACCTATTCGTTGTATCCATAACTGGACCACATATTCGTTGTATCCATAACTGAACCACCTCACCCTAGTATCCATAACTGGACCATATTATACATATTATTCTAATCAATCAATTCGTTATATCTATAATTAGGCCACATTGCTATCACAACACGTGCCTGTACACAATATAGGCTTTTAGTGCTTCATTGTGTTCGTGCATGTGCTTTTCCGTCCATGCACTCTACACAAGTATTAGTAGGGCTTGCTCCCTAACTCTTCTATTCTATAAACAACCATTCAAACATTTAAATATATATTAATGAATTAATACGCAATCACGTCCTTATAAGATATATATAATTAATTACAATTACATATATCTATTCTTTCACATACGAGTATGCATACAGCCCCAAAAATGTTTAAAGGAAAAAGGGGGCTAGAACTCACCTGTAGACGATTCCTTTCTGAGTTAATCGTAATGCCTTTCTTCAACTGAGCTCGACTAACTTTTAATAACGTACATATATTAATCCTCTATATTTGTTTATTATTTTCTTAAGCTAACGGGGTTAACTTTCAAGTTAACCGAGCCGATATGTATTCTTCTTTAACCGTTCATTTTAGTTTAATATACTTTAATCCTCATTTATTATTATTATATATTTATATTATATTCACTTTATTATTATTTACTCATGCCCTTAATGCGTTTATGAGTTAACGTCCTTAAGCGAGTTCGGGTTTGTGTTTAAGTTTTCATATCTTTATAGTTTATCTATTCATCACAAACTCATATGCTTAAATTTTCTCAACGAGTTGGGGTTCGGGTCATGCTCCTATGTTTTAACTTTCCTAACGAGCCGGGTCTCGGTTTCCATTTCTAACCATATTCTTTTATGACTCAAAAGATTTATTATTATTATTATTATTATTATTATTATTATTATTATTATTATTATTATTATTATTATTATTATTATTATTATATATAAATCCCTACCCAACCCACCCCCACCTTATCTTCTTCTTCTTACTTCTCTCTTTCTTCTTCCTTTCACAATCGACAGCCACCACTGCCGCCACTTCTTCCAATTCCGGCAGCCATGGTAACGAGGAGGAAAGGCTGGGGTCTGGGTTAACTAAGTCACATACAAGATTTCGCACGGGGAAGATTCACATGGGATTCGCTTCGCACGGCCAGGTTTCGCTTCGCACGACCAGATTTCACATACCGGGTTTCGCATAGGTCTTCGCACAGCAATGTTTCACGTGAAATGGGTTTGGTTCTGGTTCCACCTGAGCCGTCATGGTTCCAGCTGGGTTTGGATCGGGTTGAGCTTGTTCATGCTTTGGGTTTCGTGCGCGTTCTCGGGTCACCGAAGACCCACCCATGCCGGAGTTTAGATCCCGTTTCATGCCGGGTTCTCATTTCCGTTTTGCTTAGGCTATTTATGTACATGTTTATTTATATTTGTAGGTATATGTGTGTGTGTGTGTATATATATATAAATACATATACATCCATATCATATTTGTCTAACCAAGATCCCGTTTTTAGTCGGTTCGATCGTTGTTCATTTGTGACGGCTGGGTTCGTTTATGTTCAACTTCCAAAGAGTTATTGGTTACTTTATTATTATTAGCAACAAGAAAACCTAAATGGAAACGAATACAATACTTACTCTTGGATTTGATTGAGCTATATCTAGGATGGAATGAACTTGAATTTGGAAGGTTTGGTGTACAGGAGGTTTTTGTGTGTATGGGTGATGATGATGGAATGATGAGGATAAGGACTAAAATTAGGGTCTAGGGGTTTAAATAGGCAAAGTCCAAAGGCTTTTAGGCCCAAAAATGTTTAAGTCCATTAACCACAATAATTTTATCCTATCTTATTATTCAATTCATTTAATTGACGTATCTCGACACGACAACTAAAATAGACCCGGAATATTTATTTGTTTATTTAACGAAACTAGCACGTTTCATATATCAAATATCCACACACTTAACCTTTTTTCATCCCTGAAAAAGTCTCGTAGCAACGGATTCAGAATCGGAGAAATACAGTATTACAAACATATAGGTTATCTTTAAAATTTAGAACAACGCAAAAACTGCAATCACCGATATTGTTGTCCACTTAAACCCATGCCTTTGTCTTTACCGGGACAAGTAAGATCCAACTATTATTGTTATTATTATTATTATATATAATCTAGTGGAACCCACAGTCAAGACCCGGTTTATTTTAGATGTTACCGGATCAAATCACCCCAATTTGACTTAAACCTCATAATAGCAGATTAAAACATCGTTGCACATTTTTCATGAACAACTAAGACGAAAGATATTGTTTATCCACTTAAATTTAAACATCAAAGTATACCAAGCAGCCATTAGATAACTAACTAGCTAGTATTCCCCACTACATGACATACCCCCGTTATCAAGCAATACCCCGAACCCATTACCACACGTGATTTTACAAGTTTTCCATCTATCGGTTTACATACATCGTGTCTCTAGTTGATCCTGTTCTTAATGGTATGGGACACAAGTAAGAGGACCACGTATGACTAACAGCGGGATGATCACTGGATCATCAACATTTTACTTCACTGTAATTGATGTAAGTGAGTGTAATGATTGCAGTAAACTGCGGGTTTATGCTTAAAAGCTTTTATTTGTTTAAATATCCGAAGATACCCAGATGAACAACCGTAAAAAGACCCGTGGTTTCTGAACCCAAAGCAGACCATCAATACAGGATTTAAGGCTATAAAACCATACGCCTATGAAGTTTTAACCACTAAATCTAGAAGTGCAAGATTTAAGTTTATATCACAGGCTACACGGTACACTTTAACGTTTAAACTTACCCAAGCATCGTATGATAGCGTATTCAGATTTCTATAAAATTTTTAATTTTCTACAATCGAACTAAAGTTGAGGCTTGAGTATGGCCGACCTTTCATCTCATATTTTATACAGACTTAGCATGTATCCCACTAAAAATCATATTTTATCGTTTAAACCAACTATCAAACTGTCCTTTCATTCTCAAGGCTGAGCCTATCGACACATCTCAAGTTAAGTGCGTGTTCTTTAATTATATCTTATTATTAGTAGTTTGAAAAACCGATTCCCGATAAGCATCCTCATCTCCCATTTATACACAAAAAGAAATAAAATCAAGGGACATTTTTTTCAAAACCCTTTTTTTTAAATAAAGATGACAAAACAAGTTAAAGACATATGTTCCTATCCCCACACTTAAAATTTGCATTGTCCTCAATGTAGGGACGGAAACACGACTCAAAAAATTTTAAAAACAAAATAAAACCTAAAAATACAAAAATACAAAAATAAATAAAAACAAAACAAAGCTATTTAATTAAAAACTAAAAATATATAAACAAAGTAAAAAGGAAAGACTTAGCTGGTAATATGCGAATGAAATATGACGCTAAAGTTTTCTTCTATAAATGCCCTCCAACTTCGAACGTGATTAATAACCAGTATCTCCTTTATCTCGAACACGAACGGAAACGGCAACAATATAAACAATATCTAAAAATTCATCTTATCAACTTCGATAGATATTAATCATTCAAAGTATGGAACCAGACCAACCAACCAATAAACAAGAATAAAAGCAGCAAATAAATAATTATAAAAGTATACGGCTCCTGCTGCTCCATCCCCACACTTGAATTATACTTCAAGGGGATCTTCTCTCTATCTTCCTTCAAAACTTACAAAAACTTAAAAATAAAGAAAAACTACAAAAACTACGTTAGTCACTCAAGGAAAAATAAAAATAAAATAGAAGTAAAAATAAGAAAGAATATACAAACTCTACACTTGAGTATTCACTCAAGAACCACGTGTGACAATTCAGTGCGACGGATCGAGAGGAGTTTCTTTCAACTTGATTGATTCCTCCGGTCCTCCAAGATAGTGCTTCAAACGATGATCGTTCATTTTCCAGGATGTTCTATTATCCGGATTCTCCAACTCTACCACTCCATACAGGAAAACTTCTTTCACCAAATACGGTCCCGTCCACTTCGATCTCAACTTTACTGCAAACAACTTTAAACGAGAGTTAAATAACAATACCTTATCGCCTTTTTTGAACTCTTTGCCTCCTTCCAACCGTCGATTATGTAGTGCTTTCGTCTTTTCATGATGTTCAACGATCGAGAATATGCCGCATCCCGAAGCTCCTCCAAATTATGAATTTGAAAGTACCTTTTCCTTGCGGCCTCGGTAAGATCGACATTTACCGTTTTCAATGCCCAATAAGCACGATGCTCCAACTCAACCGGCAAATGACAAGACCTTTCATAAACAAGCATAAACGGTGTAGTACCCAATGGAGTCTTGTATGCGGTTCGGAATGCCCATAAAGCATCATCTAACTTCTCCGACCAATCCTTCCGACTAGCCCCAACCGTCTTCTCCAAGATCCTCTTCACCCCTCAATTTGCATTCTCGACTTGACCATTCGTTTGAGGGTGATAAGCAGTAGAGGTACGATGAGTAACCCCATAATGAGCTAACACTTTCTCCATGATGGTATTACAAAAATGGGTGCCCCGATCACTAATAATAGCTCTCGGAGTATCGAAACGAGTAAACAACTTCTTAAGAAACCTCACAACAACTCGTGCATCGTTCGTGGCCAGCTTGGGCTTCCACCCACTTCGACACATAATCAATAGCCACCAAAATATACTTATTTCCGTTCGACTTTGGAAATGGTCCCATGAAGTCGATGCCCCAAACATCAAAGATTTCAAGAATTTGTATGGGGTTTTGAGACATCTCATTCTTGGAAGAAATATTACCAGTTCTTTGGCACGCATCACAAACTCTTCAGCATCTTTAACAACTGTTGGCCAATAGAACCCACTATCAAACACCTTCGAGGCGGTAGCATGCGCACCATGATGACCTCCAGTCAACCCTTCATGAACATGCTTGAGAATATCCCAACCTTCTTCTTTCGTCACACATCTCTTCAAAATCCGATCACCACCAATCTTAAACAGGAACAGATCATCCCACACATACCTATTCACATCCTAAAAGAACTTCCTCTTTCGTTGCGTAGTCATAGTGTCATACCCTCCAAAACAAACCATTAGCAAAATCAGTGAACCATGGCATACCTTGCTTCTCAGCCGCAACAAAATCGATCGACTCGTGAGGGAATGTATCTCCAATCTCCTCCTCACGAAACTCTTCTTTCCTCGGGTCTACTAAGCGGGATAGATGATTGGCTACTACGTTCTCTGCACCCCTTTTATCTTTAATCTCGATGTCAAACTCGGAAAGAAGAAGAATCCGCCGTATAAGTTGAGGCTTCGCGTCTTTCTTGTGAAAGAGAAAACGCAAGGCTACATGAACGGTAAAAACGTGGTCTTCCAAAGCACGAGATACGAGCGGAACTTGTCAAATGCGAAAACAACGGCTAAAAGCTCTTTCTTGGTGGTGGTGTAGTTTTCTTGGGCATCATTCAACGTCTTGCTAGCATAATAGATAGGGTGAAAATGCTTATCTCGCCTTTGCCCCAAAACCGCTCCAACCGCATAATCACTAGCATCACACATGAGCTCGAACAGCAAACTCCAATCGAGAGAACAAAGAATGGGAGCACTTATGAGCTTCTCTTTCAAAAACATGAACGCCTTCACACATTCATCATAAAAAACAAACGGTACATCTTTCTTGAGGAGTCAGGTCATTGGGTGGGTGATTTTGAAAAAGTCTTTGATAAATCGCCAATAAAACCCCGCATGGCCCAAGAAACTCCTAATCGCCTTCACATTCGTCGGTGGAGGAAGTCTACTTATAGTATCAAATCTTCACACGATCCACCTCAATACCATCTCACGAGATCTTATGACCCAACACGATCCCTTCAGTCACTATAAAATGGCATTTTTCCCAATTTAGCGTTAACTTCATCTCAATACATTTCTTCAACATCTTCTCAAGATTAGCCAAACACTGATCGAAAGAATCACCGTAAACCGAAAAATCTTCCATAAACACCTCCATGGACATCTCTATCATATCCTAAAAGATGGCCACCATACAACGCTGAAAGGTAGCCGGAGCGTTACATAGGCCAAACGGCATGCGATGGTACGCAAAAGTGCCATATGGACATGTAAAAGTTGTCTTCTCTTGGTCCTCCGGTGCAACAGGAATTTGGAAATAACCCAAAAAACTGTCAAGAAAACAGTAGAACTGCTGACCTGCCAAACGCTCTAACATCTGATCAATAAACGGCAACGGGAAGTGGTCCTTCCGGGTGACATCATTCAATCGCCAATAATCAATACACACACACCAAGCAGTAACCATATGTGAAGGGTTAAGCTCATTCTTCTCATTCATCACAACGGTCATACATCCCTTCTTTGGAACAACTTGAGTCGGGCTCACCTATGGAGATTCGGAAATCGGGTAAATCATCCCGGCATCCATCAACTTCAATACCTCCTTCTTCACAACCTCTTGCATATTCGGATTAAGACGCCTTTGTGGTTGCACCACCGGTTTGTACTCATCCTCCATTAGAATCCGGTGCGTGCAATAAGCGGGGCTAATACCTTGAATATTGGAAAGTCACCATGCAACCGCCCCCTTATATAGCTTCAACACGTCTATCAACTTTGTCTTTTGTTCTTCTATCAGCTTGGATGACACAATAACGGGCAAGTTCGAGCCCTCATCAAGATACGCATACTCCATGTGTGACGGGAGTACTTTTAACACCAACGGAGCGGGTTTCTCCTCGGAACCCGCCTCACTCTCGCAACTAATCTCATTCACCTCTATCATCTCGGGCAAACCTGAAATCTCAACCAACTTATCACAAACCGAATCATTCTCAAACGATTCATCCTCACCCAAATCATCACAATCTACGAAACCATTACTTCCCACGAGATCCGCACCACAAATATAGTTAAAATAGCTATCCATACCTGCAATAAAAGAGTTAATAAAATAAACCGAGTGGCATGGACTACTGAAATCATCTTGATCACTCGGATGCTTCATCGACCTCGCGACATCATAAGTAACATTTTCATCACCAACCCGAAGCGTGATCTTCCCATCATACACATCGATAAGTGCCTTTGCGGTACGTAAGAACGGACGACCTAAAATAATGGGAACCTTCTCGTCGGCCTCCATATCGAGCACCACAAAATTAACCGGGAATACAAACTTATCCACCTTCACTAACAAATTCTCGACAATACCTCTCGGATACTTAACCGAATGATCGGCCAACGATAAAGACATGCAATTCAGTGTAAGCTCGCCCCAACTCCAACTTCTCATACAAGGAATACGGCATCAAATTTATACTTGCACCCAAATCCGCCAATGCATGGCTCGTCGCATCACTACCAAATAAACATGGAATTGTAAACACACCTGGATCTGAAGTTTTCTCGGGTACGCAGTTCAACACTACCGCCGAACAATCTCCCATAAGAGGATCCGATGAAACCTCCCCCAACGTTTCCTTCCTCTTCAACAGGTCCTTCAGAAACTTTGCGTACTTTGGCATGTGTTGTAGGGATTCAATGAACGGGAGATTAATTTTCAACTGTCGGAACATATCAAGAAAGTGCCCATACTCCCGCGTATATTTCTGGTATTTTGCGCGAGCAGGATATGGGATACGAGAGTGGTTAATCAAAGGTGATGGCCGGACTCCAACCGGCTTCTTCACTACTGGTGCGGTGTTCTGCACTTTTCCCGGTACTTCCATCTCGATCTCTTCATCCATCACCTCCTCATCTTCCACTTCAACCTCATTCCTTCGCACCTCGGGACCCAAAACCCTGCCACTACAAGTAGTAATCGCCTTTATTTGAGCGGCCTGATTCTGTTAAGTAGTACCTGAAAACTGTCCCGGGGGTCTTTCATTCAATTATCAGGAAATATCACCGATGGTCCGTTGCATGTCGAGCATAGCTGATTGTTGATTCTTGAAAAGAAGATCATTCTCGGCAAGGGTCTTTTGAGTGGCTTGATCTCTAGTAATGATGTGCTGCATCATCTCATCCAACTTCTTACTCAGATCCGGCACATTATTCGAATTTTGACCATTGGAACCTTCATTGTTGTACTGGCCCGGATTTCGGTTATAGGATGCTTGGAACACAGGTAGCCCACTGGCCGGACGCCAACTCGAGTTACTTTGACCTTGATTCTGGTTCTGATTCTTGTAGCGGGTCCAATTCTGATTGTTGTTGTTGTAAGCATTAGGGAACATGTTCTGACCAGCCACAAAATCAACATCTTGATTGTTCATCAACAGACACTCCAACGTACCATGACTACCTCTACACATCTCACACTTATCCACCTTAGCCTTTAACTCTTTTATCTCCCGGGTGAGATTCTCCAAAGTAGCAGCCATATCTATATCCAGATTAACTTGGTGCACACCTCGAGCAGATGAGGGTGTACTGGCGACGGGATTGGAATTCCCGCCTCGTGGCTTCTTCGCGTACTCAGATTGCTCGAAACTTTTAAACATCTCGTTACACTCGGTCACATTCTTCTTGTCCATCAAATTACCCCCAGCAGCTGTGTCAAACCTCGCTTGAGCCTCATAAGTAAGCCCATTGTAAAACTTCTCAACAAGGGCCTAAGGTGTGAGCCCATGTTGTGAACAATGGGAAAGCAGATTCTGGAAACGCTCCCAAGCTTGGTAATACGCCTCATCCGGCTCCATGTGAAAGGAGTAGATCTGATAACGGAGGCGAGAGGCCTTAGCAGGTGGAAAGTACTTCTTGAGGAATGCATTACGAAGCTCCTCCCATGTGGTGAATGTTCCAGCAGGTTGCGAATCGAGCCAAGTGGCGGCACGACCCGAAAGTGTGAATGAGAACAAGTGAAGGAAGACCGCGTCCTCATTAGCACCTTGCAAATTGAATGTTTTGAACACACGAGTTAGACGGTTGATGTGTGCCGGTGCATCTTCATCTTCACGGCCATGGAACTGGTGGTGATTGGTGATGTTGTTCATGACATAGGATGGAATCTGCCACAAGTTAGGTTTATTAATACCAGGGGTAACAATGGGTGAGTGGTCTCCTTGGAACCCTTCGAAAGCTTGTTCGTACACGGTGAGGTTATTCTAGGCCATTGGGAAAGGTCTAGGACTTGGTGGTGGTGAATTTGCGGGTGAATTTGTAGGTGATGATTTTGGTGAAGTATCTATGGTAATCGGTTGCTTTTCAGACGAGCTTGCCTCGGATTTCAACGGAGTAGGTCGAAAACAATTCAACAGCGGTCCTTGCGAATGCAGATGTGGCATATACCTACAAAAACGCACAAGACCGAGTAAGTAGTTTCTAATAAAACGAAAATAATAAAAACAGACTAATAATTAAAAACAAACTAGACTTAATAGACTCCTACGTAAACAAGTAGCACGTATGTAGCAAGTAGGTCCAATCAAAGCTAATAACGCGATAGCCAAGAGTCCCCAGAAATGGCGCCAAAAACTTGATGTGCTAAAAGTAGTTTAATAATTATTAACTAAAAATAAACACTAAGTAATACTCTAGACTCTCTAAAACTCTACTAAACTACTAACTGGCAAGTGAGCGATCGACTCTAGTAAAGCTAAGTAAGTCCGGATATCGAACCCACGAGACTCTTTAATTACGTTTATTAGCTAATTAGACTCGACTATAAAACATGACTTATTAATTATATTTGTTTGGGGGTTTTTTATTTAAAATACTAACTTAATAATATAATTAAAAACTAATTAAGAAACAAGTAATTTAAACGAAAACAACGTTTGTTGTGAAAATAAGATGATAATGAGAAAACGACCTAGGCTAGAATCCCCTAAATTTCAGTAATGAATTAACCCGGGAAAATGTTTAGTTATGGAACTGGGATCGTAAAATAGACACTCATAAGAAAACCCGAATAGGACCCTTGAGCCTTTTCAAGAGACACCTATGGATTTATAACAAGTTGTAACGCACACCAGTTATTAAAAATCAAGTTCCCTTACGGTCACCCAGTTATTTATAATTTAGTTCCTTTATACGAAATCCTACATTACAGCGCGGAAATCAAAGGCAATTTACTATATTTTATTGATTTGATAAGCAATAATAAATAACCAACCCTAGACAGACTCCTTACGAAGAACTAAATCTAGTAAGATTAAATAATAAGGACTTATCAATAACCTAGCACTTTACAGATTTAGGTTAGCAACACACTTAGGTTTATTTGACAATAGTATTCCTATGACCTTATCATGACATCAATCATAAAATAATCAAAAACATGAAGTAATTGACCTAATAGCAATCCTATCATATGACAAACAATAATCAAGGAAAAAATATGGAATAAAACTCATCAAACAATCCTAAGCATTCATACGCATCAACTAATTATAGATAAATCTTTTACTAAACCATAAAAACCATAACGATAAACAATCCCAAAGTCAAATCAAAACATCAAAGTAAGTTCATCTTAAGCCTAGATAGTTCATGCAATTTAGCCTAGCATCTTAGGTTTAAACAAAACAAGCAAATAAGAATTCATGGCGTTTAAAATAACGAAAACGAAAGAAACAAAAGATAAAACTCGTGTTCTTTGTCTTCAACTAATACGCGCAACACCAGCAGATTCTTCGACTCCAAAGCTGCTGAAAACTCGTCTTGGTCGCCTCGGAACTCACTGAGTTCATCTGGAACTTCAGGGTATGTTTAATGCTGAGTTTAGGGGTGTTTTTATAGGCAACAGGGGTCCAAAAATAAGTTAAGTCGGCCAAGAAAAATGAAGATTCTGGAAACTGCACCACCGCGCTGCACGACAGGCTTCCTCCTCCCCATCGCGCGGCGCTCCGGGCAAGGGGGTGGGGGCTGGTCCGTCATGGCTGGTCCGGTTCACTCCTGGTGCCTTAGTCCGGTTCATTTCCTGATGCATATACTTAAATGAAGGCGAGATTTTATTTAATAACGAACATTTGAATAATAATTGAGACAAAAGAAAAAGAAAAATATAAACGGGTCGAGTTTTGGGTTTGAAAAAATAACGAATGTTAAAGTATTCACAACTTTTTGGAAATTTTGTCCCGAAATTAATGAAGAACCGTAGCAAAAAGGGAGGAATAAGTCCCAAGAGAGAAACCATTTCTTTTAATAAAACGGATTTTCAAGTGACTCGGATAACGCTACAAATGGAAAATTTGAAAAAGACACTTATATATAGAATATACCAGTGGTGTATCTACCATGCCCTTATTATATTGATATTTCTACCATTTCCCAAAATAACCCTAGGTTATGGGTTATGACACAAAACTGTATTCACTATAAGTCCCATATGAGGATTTTGATAATTATGTGTGCACTCATAATTATTTAGATCGTCGCATGATGCGCATAGTTCGTCCCGTTGTGTGCACTCATAATTATGTAAAGGAAACTTTTTAGATCAAAATCTGAATGGGATTAATTGATCAATGACAATGAAACTAAATAAATACGGGAAATTTGTTGGCCATGAATAACTAGTAAATAAACATAGAAAAAGTATAAGGAAATTGTCGAAGTTAACCATTGAAAGTAATAACAACAAAATGAAATAAATTAGATAAGTAATTACACATTCGATGTATAGAACACTTGCGTCGACAGTAAAATTCACACAACAAACGAATCACGTGACTAAAGAAATATAATAATAAATGAGGCTTAAAATTAAGATTGTAAAATCGTATGAGAAAAGAGTACCATGGGAATGAGGTGAGTTTTGGGGAATTTGGGTAGTCATGTATTAAAATATCGAAATAAAATTTGTACATATGGCTCCTATTAGATAACTATGTACAACACATGTTCATAGTCCCAATTTCTAAAACAAAACGTTTGTAGGAAATCGGTCATAGATAGTTCATGATACAAATACGGTACTGTTAGATAACCATGCACATAGTCCCGGTAAATAACTGGTCATAGACCACTTGAAATGTGATAATAAATTGCGTAACAATAAATAGTGCAATAGATGATATAATAGAAATAGGTGAGAGATTTAATTCAATTATAAATAACCATGATTCTCATTCATAACAAAACTTGAGAATAAATAAAGTCATTACAAAAGATTTAAATGAGGAGAATTATATAACATAAGTGTCTCTTACGTAGCATGTATTCGTGAAAGGTGAGGCTTGGACTTGAGAACCGTTGATGTAGCATGCATGTCCTTGAGTACCTTGAGCAACTTGGTGAACTTGAGGTTGGTTGGGTGGGTTTTGGTTAGCTTGGGTATTGGGAATAGGTTGGGCTTGAATTGCTTGACTGGGTTGGGCTTGGATTAGTTGAGGTTGATTCACTTGGGCTTGGTTGAATTGGGCTTGGGTAGAATGTGTTGGATAAACTTGGGCTTAATAAGCTTGATATTGAGTGGCTTGGGCTGGGTAGGATTGAATTTGGTTTATGTGTGCGAGTCTTGGGCATGCATTGCGAAAATGGCTAGGATCTCCACAATTGTAACAAGCTCTAATAGTTGAGGGTGCTTGAGTAAACGGTTAAGCATTATGTAAAGTTTGGGGTTGGGTAAGAGGAGAGGTAAATGGTTGAATCATGGGTTGGTTGAGTTCACGATATGTGGTAAAGATGTGACCAAAACGACCGCAATGAGTGCATTGACGACACTTGAGGTTAGGCGAATGGTGGAATTTATACGTATCACATAAAGGGTGGGGTCCTATGTAGGGCTTCTTGATGGGTTGGGCTTGTTGGGCTTACGATTGGGGCAAGATATAATTTTGGGAATTTGACTTTCTTTTGTTGTTGCGGTAATGGGGTGAGTTGTTGTTGTTGTGTTTGGAGGATTTAGGCTTAGAGGATTTGGTCTTGGATTCTTTGGTGGGCTCGGGTGCGGGTCTATCATTGGGCTTCATGGAATTCTTCCGCGACAAGGTCCCGGCCTTAACGTGATTCTCGGTTAGTGTGCCGGCTAGGGTAATGGCATCATGAAGATCCTTCGGGTCACGAATTAGGACAGAATCTTTGATTTGCATCGGCAAACCCATGATGCACTTGTCAATGGCACACTCCAAGAGAGTGACCGTGTGCAGAATAAGGCTTAATTCATGGAACCATTCGTTGTAGGCAGTATTATCACCATTGTTTTGTTTTAAGTTCCAGAACTCCTCTTCCAACTTACAGAGTTCGTATTTGGGCAAAATTGTTCCAACATGAACTTCTTGAGGTCCTCCCACGGCAAGGCCATGGCAAATTCGGCCCCAAGTAAGTATTTTTTGCTATTACACCAACTAAGAGCACTCAATTTGAAACCGCTTGAGGCGTATGCGGTCTTCTTTTGTTCTGGGCACGCACAATGGAGGAACAAGCTTTCCATGTGCTCAAACCATTGGAGGAGGGTGGTAGCACCCTCGGTCCTAAAGTAGTCGGTCGGGTTAGCATTCGTAAATTGCTTGAATGAGCAAACAGTTGGGTTTGGGTTTACGGAAGCATTGGCAATAGCATTCATGGTTAGAGTTGATAGATAAGTATTGAGAGGGCTTCCATGATTCCCTTCGTATAATGGGAGACGACATGCTGCGGCCAGAGTTGTCGGTGCGACGGTTACGATTGATGAGGCGGGAGGAAGACATGCTATAAGGACGAAACATTGAAAAATTTATTAGGTTTTGGGATAAATTTTATAACTATGCAAAATTTTGATTTTTGTGAAAATTCATGAGGGTACAAAATAATTTTTTTTATTAGCCTTAACTTGGAGTACTAATAAAATTAGTAATTAAATGAAATAGTAGAACTTAAACGCTGGGATGAGATGTACATGAAAATAATCATTCATAACAAAATAAAAAATTTAAACCAAAAAAAAATTCGTCGTTAAAATATCCATGCATCACCATGGCTTAATTTTCCAATAATAGATTTAAAATTGATTGAAATCAAGATAAGGGCGTTAAGATGAACGGTTGGAGTATCCATGTATCACCATGGCTATTCCCACCAATTCTTTCAACTAAAACATCATAAGGAAGAACCGAGTTTAGTCACCTATCACCATGAATTTGGTTATGATTTAAGGATGTGATCGTCACATGACCACGATAGATACAATGAGGGTAGTAGATTCATGAACGTTTGAAGTGGTACACTTTGGCCTAATAGGTTTCACACCCACATCTCACCCTCCAGGAAGGCAACCGGATCTCGCGGCCGACTGAGATTTGTGTGCATTGCACTTCCTTAGGCGCGCAAGCCTTGGTGTCAAGGGTTCGGTGTACAAGTGTGTCCCCCTTCCAATTACTACATATCCGTCACACGAATCATCCTCAACGAGAGGGGAGTAAAAATGGTCGGAATTCTTAAGGAATTTCCCAATTTTTAAAATAAAAACTAGGGTTTTGAAAATAATTTTGAGAGTGAGGCGTAGCCTTAGAATTGTGTGTGCTTTGTGTACAAGAATAATATCAAATCACTAAATAATATTTAAGCTACCGCAATCAATCATATAAACTAGGGTGCAAACGCGTAAAGGCATATCACGTATAGGGACCCTAAGTGTGCTACTAGGTTGTTATATCTAACCACCTATCTGATAGCCGAAAGCCTTCGCCTCTGATACCAATCTGTCACACCCCAACCAAAGGCGTCGGAACATGCCGGGGCATAACGTATTGGACAGCAGCTCAAAAGACACTAATTAAAGCGACAATAATTATTTAATTTCATTAACATTAAACAAGTACACAAATTCAATAAGTAAAATTAATACATCATAACTTGTAATTTGAATAAACATCCTAATGTCAACTAACTATCTTCGATCTTGAATACATCAAATACTTGAGCCTGTAGCATGTATAATAATAGAGTTTGTTAACACGAATTTTAGTGAGAATACATAAGTTTTGTTTTATACATAGATAAGTAAATCACAATTCACATGTATATCGTGAGCATTACCATTCTTAAGAAAATGTAAACAACTAAATAGATGTGGACCCATTCCTATTGATACGAAATCAATGTACTTGGATAAATGTATGATCATACTAGATGAGAATAGATGAGGATGAGATACCAACCACCAAACATAAAATAAACATTTAAGCACATAAAGTGTAATCATAGAACATGCAATAAACACACATAAACATATATTGAATTGTGTTTTGAATAGATGAGGTAATAAAACATGAGAAAAATGAATAAGGTATACATGCTACCCCCCAAAATATATAAAAAGATGAAAAAGGGGGTATGTGAACTCACCTTAACGAGTGGATTAACGAAGATGAGATGACGATAAAATAAGATAAACGCGGTTGAGTTCCTCGAGATTTGCTAACAAAATATCCTAGTTGTTAACGATAATAAGATTTAATTATAGGCGAAACAAAATTTATAGGGTTTAAGTAAACTGTAATTATATTATTATTATTATTTAGTAATCCCATATATTTTTATCAAGTATCTATTTGTTTCAAGTAAAAGAATATTAGTAATGAATATTCAATATTAATTAATTATAACCTTTATATGCATGTTTAATGAAAAGCATAAATGTTAATTGTTTTGGTCAAAATTGGTCTAAGGATCAAGTAACCAAGTTAGTTTGTGAGGAATGGTGCTAATATGAACAATATGAACGAAAATGACAATTCTAGAAAATGAACACGAAGATTTATACAAGGAAAAGCCTTTGGTAACTAGTATCCCGCTAGCATAAAAACCTAGGGCAGTGAAAACTATCACTACCGATTATATTGAACTTGAAAAGATTACAAATGGTGGAATTATAGCCGATCGAGAGTACAAAGTGTTTGCTATAAGTTCTTAGTGCTAAAGTGTTGTGTGGTGATCAGCTGTAATTCGATATATATACAATGAAATACAACGGCTACTAACTAACTTAGCTATAATCTCCGACACGTTCGTTTACTCTTTCATCTTGACCGTTTAGGAGCGTGGATGAGAGGGTGAGACTTGGTAAAATATCCCATCCGTGAAAATAGGAAATCCAGTAAGCACGTGTTATACCTGCAAAAAGTAGATTAGAATATAACTGAAGTCGACTGCTTAGGATCCTTTAACCAATCAGGATCCTCAGTCCTAGTGACAACTACCAAGAGTAACTGATTTTCAAGGATCAAAGATCCTGGTCCCAACAATTGCCCCCAAACATGTCAGTTGTGAATGGATAACAGCTGTCATGTTTATCCCGAGAAAATTGTATCGCAACCGTTGATTCGGATTAGATGTGACCTTCGCCTTCCACCATATAATTAAACCAACTTAATAGAGTTGAACCCTTATATCTTCCTCCTTCATCGGATTATAAGTTTATTTCCGGCATCATTATCAGGTATCCTTCTCTTTCCCTCTATTATCTTCTTCCTCATCTTCCCGTCACAATGCCTAAAAGAAACCAAAGTGTTGCCTTCAATTCCTGCCCGAGGGAGATTATCCCTGAACCTCAAAGTCAAAACCTTCTCAAGGACCCAGCCTCTGAGATTTGTAAATTTACCGACGAGGAAATTCGCAACATTTCCGGCTGCTTTCCTGAGGGCATGGTGTTCAGACCTTACGACCCCCAGATAAAAAGTGACCATGTTTCATCAGATTGAGTTTGCTTTCCAGCTCTTCCATTTCTCCTAGGTTTTTCATATCCATTTCCCGATCTTACGGATACCTTCTTTTCTTTTACCGGCATTAGCTATATCCAAGCTATGCCGATGATGTGGCGAACTCTTCATACTCTCGAAAGATTGATTGCGGAACAGAACCTCGATTTCAGTCTCCCAGCCCTTTCTTGCCAATACAGCCTCGTCACTCACGGTTCCAGTAGATTCCTCTTCAAGAGCAAACCTTTTCAGTCTCTTCCGATCAATAAGACCACCCACAACAATCAAAGTTGGAAGAACCAATTTTTCTTCGTCTTCAGAGACAGTATCCCAAACGGGAATTCTTTACCAACTCACTGGATCCTGAGGGGTAGGATAGTGGATCTAAAGGATAGGTGATCCTTATTTTATTATTTGTATGACTATAGGTTTGTTATTTCTTGTGCAGTGTCCAACTTCTCAAATCTTTCCACTGATCCAGACGGTGTCGAGAAGGCAAAGGCGTTTCTGTCTCTGGATCCTTTTGACCGGGCCTTCAAGATTGTTGGTGAAGAAGTGAGTGATTCAGCCGAGAAGACTGCAAGTTCTTCAGAAACCATGTCCAGTAAGTTAGAATTTATTCCTTAATCATAAATTTAGTAAAAATAAGGAAAAACAATAGATTATAAAGAGCTTATCTTTTTTCGGGCAGGTGCATAGAAGTCATCATCCAAGCCTTCCAAGAATCTGCTGGGTCAATTCCAGTTGGAGGATGTTGACAGTCTCATCTCCTCTCGCTCCTCTGAGAAGAGGCCCATGAAGAGTTCCAGCCTCGCACCGCCAAATACTATGATGACTCGTTCCAAGTCCACCGTGAAGAGAAAAAGGGACCCTGACATGGAGGTCCACGGTGCCCAACATGTGTTCTACCAGCTTTCCGAGGTAAGGATCCTTTATCCATAGGAAACAATGGTTTAACTATTTTATTAACTCGTTGTCTTTTTGTAGGCCGTGGCCAACTTCAAAGCCCTGTATGACGAGAACATGGCCAATGCAGAGAAGGAATTGGCCAAATACCGTGCTGGCATAAACTTGAAAGATAAACTCAATGTAGCACTTCAAGCGCAGAAGGAGGCTTTGGCGGACAAGCTAGCCCTTGAGGATATCCAGGCTCATGAGCAGGTGGTGGATGTTACGGATCAGGCCAAGGTGTGGGCTAGCAAGGGAGTACTCATAGCAGGGATCAAGATGGCCGCGGAAGCTGAGGATCCCAGCTTTGATAGGTCCGCTTGGAAGGTGGCTATGTGGGAGAAAACACTGGCTGACTTTGGTGAGGAGGGTGAGGATACTAGGGCTGAGAAGAGGATAAAGGATGCTGGGACGAGCGGGGCCAAAGAGGATGTGTTGGAGGTCAAGGAGGCTGGTGAATGTGATGGTGACGTGGCGAAGAAGTGAGGGCGCAAATGGGCGATGAAGGATATAAAGACAAGGCCAGAGCCCATTTTTTATTAAGTCTTAATGGTTTTTTGTTGGTGGTTTTATGTGGACAATAGTAGTTGTAATCCTCAGGATCGATGATCCTTAAGACAATTATCAAAGGTGGTTAGGGAGGAGGGATCCTTAGCTTTATGGGGATGAAGCCTTAACTGCCTTTGTCTTTTAAATTTCTGCATGAACATGTGATAACTTTTACGTAGCCTGATCCGGGTGGATGGTCCATGTTTTGCTGGTGAAGCCCGGATCAGCTTTTGCTTATAATAATATAACTCTTTAGATTTCTACCCATTTGTGTCACTAGGATAGAGGATTATCAATCCTTAGAACTTTTCCCTTTAAGATATTCACATGTTATAATAAATCATCAAAAGATAACATAATAGTTAGAAAAGTTGGATTTAAACCCAACTATCTTGGGGACAAGCCCAACAAAACGTGGGGACAAGCCCAATAAAACGTGGGGACAAGCCCAATAAATACGTGGGGACAAGCCCAATAAAACGTGGGGACAAGCCCAATAAAACGTGAGGACAAGCCCAATAAATACCAGCGACGAGCCGATCCTTTTTCAGATGAATCGCATTCCAAGCCCTTGGGAGCATGTCACCTTCTGAATTCATCAAATGATATGCCCCCTTTCCAGCTTCGGATTCAATCAAGTAAGGTCCTTCCCATTTGGGTGCTAACTTTCCATTAGCAGGATTAGTTGTATTTTGAAAAGCCTTTCAAAGAACTAAATCCCCAACTTGAAATCTTCTGATTCTGATATTTTTGTGGTATGCACTGGCTATCTTTTGTTGGTAGGTGGCCATCCTGAATCTTGCTTGATCTCTAAGTTCTTCCACAATATCTAGGTCTTGGACAAGATTCTCGTTGTTTGTCTGAGGATCACGGATGCTTGTTCTGGCTATTGGGTACACCATTTCGGTGGGGATCACTGCCTCAGCTCCAAAGACTAATGAGAACGGCGTCTGTCCTATGGCATTTTTTGGAGTTGTCGTATCTGCCCAAAGCACATAGGGTAGTTCCTCAGCCCATTTGCCTTTCTTCGTTCCAAGCTTCTTCTTTAGGTTGTTGATGATGATTTTGTTGCTTGATTCTGCTTGGCCATTTGCTTATGGATGGACTGGTGTTGAAGTGATCATCTTGATTCCCCAACTATCACAAAAGTTAGTAGTTCTTTTCCCAATAAATTGGGAACCATTATCACAAATAATTTCATAAGGGATTCCAAATCTAGTAATAAATGTTACGTTTAATAAAGGATATAACTTCCTTCTCGCTAACTTGAGGGAAAGCCTCAGCTTCGATCCATTTAGAGAAATAGTCTGTCATTGCTAACATGAAGACTTTTCCCCATGGAGTTGTAGGAAGCTTGCCCACTATGTCCATTCCCCATTTCATGAATGGCCACTAGGAGACGATGGGACATAAAGGTTTTTCCGGTTGATGTAGAATGTTGCCATTCCTCTGACAAGCATCACACTTCCTGGAGTACTCCATAGAATCCTTCTTCATAGTAGGCCAGAAGTATCCGGTTCTTAGAATCCTGGAGAATAATGCTCTGCCCCCTGTATGGTTGCCACAATCTCCTTCATGGAAATCCTTCAGCACTTCTTGTATCTCGGATCCTTTGATGTACCTTAAATATGGACCTGCAAGGGATTTCTTATATAGCATATTATGTACAATAGTATATTGGGATACATTGGCTTTAAAAGCTTTGTGGTTCTCTTCTTTTGGGATTTCTCCATCTTGGATATACTTCATTATCAGAAGGATCCAGGGTGAATGATCAAGAGGATGATCCTCATGATCCCTGTGTAGAATCCCATCTATTTCCATTGCTTGGCATTCCTCAATTGCAGGGGATAGAACGTGGATGATAGGAATTTTTATGTTCTCTGGGAGCTTCAAAGCTTAAGCTAGGTTTGCTAAGGCAACGGCCCCAGCATTTTCTTCTCTTGGTACCTGCGTAATGTTAAAATAATCGAAGGATCCTGCAAGATCCTTTACTATATCTAAATATTTAATTAATTTCTCACCTTTGACTGCATATGAGCCACTAAAATGATTAGCAATTAATAACGAATCTACAAAAATTTGAAGATACCTAATTCTCATACCTTTGGCTAGTGGTATACCTGAGTGCCTTATATTCTGCCTCGTTGTTAGTGGCCTGGAATTCACAAGCTATCGAATGGGTTAGTATGTCCCCCCTGTGGCGATTTTAGTAGTATTCCCAATCCTGTTCCTTTGACATTTGAGGCTCCATCAGTGAAGAGTGTCCAAGGAGCCTTGGTCTCTTCAAGCTGTTGAACTTCAAGATTGGCTTGTTCTTCTATGTCACTACTGAAATCAGCCACAAAGTCTGCTAGTGCCTGTGACTTAATTGCATTCCTAGGCTCATATTAAATATCATACGCACTTAGTTTCACAGCCAACTTGGCCATTCTACCTGACATTTCCGGTTTTCTAAAGACATTCTTTATGGGATAATTAGTTTTTACAATAATAGTATGAGTTTTAAAATAATGTCTTAACTTAGTTGAAGCCATGATTAGAGCTAGAATAAGTTTTTCTAGGTGAGAGTACCTGGACTCGGCATCTAGGAGACTTTTACTTACATAGTAAATAGAATGTTGGATACCTTCGTGATCCTTTACCAAGACTGCACCTAAAGTAGTGAGAGAAACGGCTAGATAAAGGATCAATGGTTCTCCATCTACAGGCTTCATCAAAGTGGGGCCCGAGGATAAGTAGTCCTTTAGAGTGGTGAGAGGAGCCTCATGTTTCTCCGTCCACTCGAATTTCTTGTTTTTCCTCAGGATGTCATAGCAATCTTTACATTTTTCTGAGGATTTCGATATGAACCTGTTAAGTGTTGCCACCCTTCCTGTTAATCTTTGTACCTCTTTGACGTTTGTTGGGGACTTGAGATTTAAGATAGCTTGGATTTGCTCTGGACTCGCCTCTATCCCTCTTTTGGTTACCAAATACCCAAGGAATTTTCCGGCCTTGACACCAAATACACATTTAGCATGATTTAGCTTCATGTTGTATTTGTCAAGGATGTCAAACGCTACTTCGTGATCCTTGAGGTGATCCTCCGCCTTCTTTGATTTTACCACCATGTCATCGATGTAGACTTCCATGGTGTCTCCCAACTATTCCTTAAACATCGTATTGACTAGTCTTTGATATGTAGCACCTGCATTTCTATGACCAAACGGCATAGCAATATAACAATATATGCCCGTAGGGGTTATAAATGTTGTGTCCTCTTGATCAGATGGTTCCATCTGGATTTGTTGAAATCCTGACGAAGCATCCATAAAGGTCAACATTTCATGCCCTGCGGTAGTATCCACCATGGAGTCAATGTGGGGAAGAGGGAAAGGATCCTTGGGATATACCTTATTTAAATTAGTAAAATCGACACATACCCTCCACTTTGAACTACAACCACATTGGCTAACCATTTTGGATATTTTACTTTCCTAATCATACCTGCCTTTAGTAGTTTCTATACCTCTTCTTGGATGATCGCGTTTATTTCCGGAGCAAATTTCCTTCTTTTTTGGTGAATAGGCCTGAAAGAAGGATCAATTCCAAGTTTATGGGTTATTACATCTTTAGAAATACCTGTCATATCTTCGTGCTTCCAAGCAAAGGTTGACTTTCTTCATTGTAAGAAGGATACTAGATCCTTCCTAATGGATTCTTGTATTTCAACACCTATTAGGACTTTGCTGTCAGGATCCTCTAGGTGCAAGACCACTTCCTTATAGTCTTGTTCCCTAGTCTCCATGACATTTCTTCTCACTTTCTGTAATTGCTATGCTTCCCTCAGCTTTTTTGTAGGCTTCATTGAAGAAGTATAGCAATCCTTAGCGTCATGCTGATCACTTTTGATCTTCGCTATTCCCCATGGGGTAGGCAGCTTTACACATTGGTGGTAAGTAGAGGGGACTGCCTTCATTTCGTGTATCCACGGCCTGCCAATAATAACATTGCAACAAGACAAGGAATCGATAATACAAAATTTTTGAATAGAATTTACCCCCTCTATATATATGGGTAGTTTGATGTCCCCCAATATATTCTTCGTTTCCCCACTGAATCCTACAAGAACTGAGGATCGTGGGACAATTTCCAACTCTAGGATATTCATCCTTCTGAGTACTTCAAATTGGATGATATTAACTGAACTTCCTCCATCAATGAGTATCCTGTGAACATAATGGTTAGAAATAAATAATGTAATGACTAAACCGTCATGGTGAGGATCCCGGACATTGACTCAATCATCCTCATGAATGAGATAACTCTTTGCTCATCTGTTGTAGAAGTCCTAATCGGCTTTTCACCATTCTCCGGTTTGCATTCTTTGGCATACTTCTTCGCATCTGAATATGAAGTTCCACATATATCAGATCCTCCAAAGATCATGTTTATAACTTAAGCATCTGGGGGAGGTGGAGCAGCCTTTGCCGGGACTGGTTCAGGATCCTGGGTCCAGGACTTTTTTCTTCCGCACAGCTCCTTAAGATAACCCTTGCTTAGGAGGTTGCTTATCTCCTTTCTCAAGGCTATGCAATCCTTTGTCATATGGCAGAAGTCTTCATGAAAGGCACACCATTTCGATTTGTCTTTGGGGGTGGTGCCTTCTCATTTTTTCTTGGCCATCTTGCTTTGTCACCCAAGTTCCTAACAGCAAGCACTACTCCTCCCATATCTACAAAGAAGCAGTAATCGAATATTCTTGGACAATCTTCATCGTCCTCTTCCTCTTCCACAGCATTGATCTTCTGGCCATTCGGTTTATTGTATGGTTGGGAGTTGTTGTTTCTAAAGTAGGGTCACTGCTTCTTGTCTTGAAATTCATTTTTTGCCGGAGTGTTCAATTGATCTTGTATTCTTTGCCTCCTCCAACCTGATGAATCTTAAAGCTTTATTTCATACTTCATCTAAATTCCTGCAAGGGGTCATTATAAGATCTTGATAAAATGGAGAGTCCTTTTGTAATCCCATCTTGAATGCCTCAACAGCTATCGGGACATCCAAATTTGGAATTTCCAAGGCCTCTCTTCCAAACCTAGTAAGGAACTGCCTAAAAGGTTACCCACGAGGTTAGACAACTCTATATAAATCACTGGTTAATTTTTCAAATGATATACTGTATGAAAACTGACTATTAAACAGATTGATCAAATGAGAAAAGGAAGTAATAGAACAAGGAGGAAGACTTAGCAGCCATTTAAGGGCGGATCCAGTGAGGGTTAAGCCAAAGCCCTTACACAAGAAAGCTTCTTTCAATCTATCTGGGATTGGGTTAATTTCCATTCTCTCACGGTATATGGCCACATGTTCCTCAGGATCTGTGGATCCATCATATAACTTCATACTAGGGGGCAGTGAAGCGCTTTGGTATCTCAGCATCACAAATTGGTGGAGCGAACCTGGATATGTTATGGCTTCCTGCTGGGAATTGGGGAATAGGTTTGATGACTCCTGGTACACTTGATATCATATCCTTGAGCTTTTGTAGCTCACGAGCTATGGTTTGGTTGATCCCGGTATCCTGCATACCACCATGATTAGTGCTAAAAGATAGATTATCATAAATGTTACCTCTTGCATGATCAAAAGATCTCGCTCCATAGCTGCGTCCGGGGTACACTGTTTCAGCATCAAGAGTTGGTCCAGTAGGAGCAGTGGTTTGCATGAGTATGAAGTCACCTTCATGGACCTCCAGTGGCCTGGACCGTGGTTCCTTCCCATAAGTAGGGTAGGATTCTGCGCGTTGATGGATGATGGATTCTATTTGGAAACCCAAGGATCCTGGTTGAAAGATGGAGGATCCTTGAAGTTGATGGGTGGACGATCCTTGACTGAAATCTGAGGGTCCAGATTGGAAGGCCAAGGATCCTTGTGAATGGTAGTTGGAGGATCTCAAGTGTTGACCTAATGATCCTTGTTGAAGGATAGATGATCCTTGCACGTGCTGCTCAGAGTATCTCTTCTAGAAGAGGTCAGAGGATCCCTTCTGAGGATAAGTGGATGTTGGACACCTTTGACCCGAGAAATCCGGAGTGCTGAAGTCAAGCATTTTCAGCATGATGGGACTTTTGTCTTCAGCAGTTTTCTTAGTCCTCTTGATTTCCACGATCTCGTGGAGGATCCTCTGGTTTGTCTTATTCTTCTGCTCCATATAGTTCTTCATCTGTGAACACAAAACAGAAACATCATTGTTAGCAGTTACCATTTAGGAGACAGTAGTGGATTTTGGTCCGAAGAAAACAGCAGTCTCCTTCTTCTAAGCAACAGTTGTGGCCTTTTGTGGCTTCGTAGAGCTAGGTAGTGGTGGTAAAGCCATTTGAGCCGAGACACTTGAAGCAGCGGTTGTGGGAACAACTTTTCCTTGAGAGGCCATTGAGTGAGTGATAGTAGAGATTGAATAAAGGTAAGAATTTTTTATTTTTTTTTTTGTGATTAAAGCACCAAAGGCACCACGGTGGGCGCCAAATTGTTTTGGTCAAAAATAGGTCTAAGGATCAAGTAACCAAATTAGTTTGTGAGGAATGGTGCTAATATGAACAATATGAACGAAAATGACAATTCTAGAAAATGAAAACGAAGATGTGTATGAGGAAAAGCCCTTGGTAAGTAGTATCCCGCCGGCATAAAAACCTTGGGTAGTGAAAACTATCACTACCGATTATATTGAACTTGAAAAGATTACAAATGGTGGAATTATAACCGATCGTGAGTACAAAGTGTTTGCTATAAGTTCTTAGTGCTAAAGTGTTGTGTGGTGATCAGCTGTAATTCGATATATATATACACACACACACACACACACAATGAAATAGAACGGCTACTAACTAACTTAGCTATAATCTCGAACACGTTCGTTTACTCTTTCATCTTGACCGTTTAGGATCGTGGACGAGAGGGTGAGACTTGGTAAAATATCCCATCCGTGAAAATAGGGATTCCAGTAAGCACATGTTACACCTGCAAAAAGTATATTAGAATATAACTAAAGTCGACTGCTTAGGATCCTTTAACCACTCAGGATCCTCAATCCTGATGACAGCTACCAAGAGTAACTGATTTTCGAGGATCAAAGATCCTGGTCCCAACATTAATTATTAGTAAAAGTGTTATACACATATATATATTAACAGGAAAATTGTTTTGACCTTTTAAGCTAGTTTGGTTTATTAACCATGCGAAAAATTTTCATCGTATTTATTATATGTAAAATATATAGTGAATTTATATATATATAAGAAGATAAGTTATGAAACTAGGGTCAAAATGAGGAAAAATAATAGTCTCGGTGTTCGTTTTCGTTAAAATAATGCTCTTTAGTCAATATATTACAATTAAAATGGTTAAAATAAAAGAACATAACAAAAAATATCAAAACCGGACCTGGGGGGTTTCGAACCTGCGCCCCAGGCCGGCTCACCGTGTTTACTCATTATGCACCAGCCAGGTGGGCTGGTGTCCAACTTGTTAATTGAATAGAAACTGTTATGTTTAAACACAATCCCATATCCACCCCAATTTACATAAACCCTAACGATCCAATTGATAAACGATTGTCCCCTGTCAATTGAAATTGGCAATGGGGTTTTATTACTTGATTAAAAGCGCATCAAATACATGTTACAATTACCAGATTTGATGACTAATTGAATGAGAACGTGATGGATAAAGGTTCGGTCTGAACTCGAACTCGAACTGTATTGAATCGGCTATCTTAGTTGAAATTGATAGAGGGCTTAGGTCTATGATGATCCAAGGATGGCGTTTCCTTGTTCAATTGTATTGTAGACGTGTATTTATAGGGTTTTGAGGTCGAAGGAAGCCGCGGTTCTTGTGTACGAATATTCGGATCAATTAGCTGTAAATTGGTATAATTTTTCCATTTTTAAGGTGTGGGTGAACGCGTTGATAGTTGGTACACTATTTGGAAAGATCAATTCCTTTTAATATGCCGAGAATTACGGGTCAAGAAGAGAGGGGGGTTGTGGCCAGCGATGGGAAGACACAATGAGGGAAAGGGTTTTGGAAAATATTTTTGCAATTTAGTCCCTAAACTTTGGGATTGGGTGCAGAAATGGGTAAAAGGTTAGTTTAGGGGTATGTTATGCAGATTCTCATAGTATTATCAATAAACAAATAAATACATATACTTAAACGAAGGCGAGATTTTATTTAATAACGAACATTTGAATAATAATTGAGACAAATGAAAAAGAAAAATATAAACGGGTCGAGTTTCGAGTATGAAAAATAAAGAATGTTTGACGAGTGACTCGTAGAGAAGACATTAAGCGAGTTAAAAGATATAAATGCATTGGCTTAACCAACATAATTTCATGGAATTAGTTGACTATGGTTACTCATATGTTTGCAGGTAAGGGGAGGTAGAGGATGAAATTACGAGAATGTGGGCGAAAACGGCAAAGAAAACGGAGTTGAAACGAAAAATATATGAAGAAAACAAGAAAATGAGCAAAAGCTCCACCGTGGTCCACGGTCAACACCGTGGACCACGGTCAACCCAGCTCCAAAATGACAGTTTTCACCATACCGTGGTCATTCTATGCACCGTGAATGGACCGTGGACCACGATCTGACTCGTAACTTCCGAGGTTGGGCCACTTTTTAGGCCGTTTTTAGTTGTCTTAGGAGATATCTTTCAATTGGGACGACCCTAGGGCGATTTCTGGAGACAAGGACATTATTTTTGGTGATTGTAATCATTTTTTGGTGTGTTTGATTCGTTTAATGAAGACAATCGATGCTATGATGATCTCTCAAACCATGAGTGGCTAATTTCTTTGGTATTTCTTTTGGATGCAAGGTTATTTACAAGACACTTCATGTTAATTATTCTTGAACATTGGATTGATTGTCTAATTGTTTATGTTAGTATAATCATGATGTTTATGTGATTGTTTGTAAATTGTCCATATCGTTTAAACCTAATTGCAATCTATACGTTCTTGGTGTCGTAGACAATTAAGATTTAAAGGAAGGAATTAAGGTTAAACTTATTGATTGATTACCAAGTAACAACCTTGCATTCTAGGAATCCGAGTACTTAGTTCTTGATTAATCACAAACAATTATATTACATAAAACCGAGATATTATGGTTATCCCTTGAACTTTAACAAGAGTGTCGCGTAATAACCCGAACTCCAAGAGGAATACTTGCTTAATCGATTGTTTACAACTTATTTGCTAGTTTATTTTAGTTCATAAAACTCAATCAAAATCAACTTGAAGATTACTTTGTTGTCATTTACGTTTACATTAGTTTAATTGTTAAGCTACTTATTAACACATATTCCACAAACTCCTCGTGTTCGATACCCACTTACCGCTATCTATTTAGTTGTAATTGGTTTATTTTTGCGCAAGTCTTCGACCTCACGTCAAATTTTGGTGCCGTTGCCGGGGAGTAGTGCGCAACGTGTGTTACTTTTGTAGTTTTTATTTAATTGTTATTGTCAGTTTTACGTGGGTTGTGCTAGTATGCAGGTACTCACAGGTATATGCATACACAACACTCTCAGTCTTCATCGCTGTTAGCTTTTGATCCTAAAATCGAGAGAACTTTTCGTCAGAATCGAGTTCTTCAACGGAAGAATAAGATTATTGGGTCTCCGAGCACACAAAGTCGAATAACTAATACAACAACCATGGCGTCGGGGAAATCTTTACCACCAATGTCGCCACCCATCAATCCAGAAAACCCATCATCCACTGAACCCATTACCACTACAAGTATTACGAGTAAGCCTACCTCAACCGTGTTTAGCTTTCAACCACCATCTAACCTTCCACCCTTGACAAGTTTTATACCTACTCAAGGACAATCTTCAAATTCATCACAACAATTACCTTTTCACTCTCAACAACACCCACTTTACAATCAACAACCATATACATTTCCCCAAGACCCACCCATAACCCATATTTCACCGGGTCAGAGATCGGGCCCGCATTTGTTTGGTGGGCCACGCTATGGGAATAACAATAAAGTGTATGTAGAGTATGAAGAGGGATATTCAAGTGGGGTTGATGGGAATCAATTGAGGGTTCAAGGGAAATTTGGATATGTACCCGAACACCAACCGCAACAGACTTTGCAACAATAGGGTGGACCACATGTCAATCAAGAACAACTGCAACAACCACAACCATTGCAACAAGTTCCTCAACAACCCCAATATCACAACCTAAACAACAAATGCCCCAACCACAATTTCAACAATATGTACAACCAAGGCCCGTGTACAGGCAAATGGGCCAACCGAAGGTACCATTGGGGGTACCAAGAAGGCATGCAAGAGAGATGGTAAGGGGAATTGAGGTTCATTTTAGATCGGTCATCACCAATAACCCATCTCCGGTGGTTATTCCTCAAAATCAACAAGGAAGAACATTTGAGGTTAGAACCAATGCGCTCCAAAGTTTACCAAAGTATAAGGGTCTAGCAACGGAAGAACCTTATTATCATTTGGAGGCATATGACTCTATTTGCAACATGATCGGAGGTCAAGGTTTTTCACCGGATGAGGTTAAGTTGGTTTTATTCCAATTTTCATTAGAAGGTCTTCCGCATCAATCTATACTTGGGCTGAGATGCAACAAAGATTTTTAGAGGAATTTTAGACGGCTCAAAAGACCAATGATGTAAGACGAAGTTTGAGAAGTTTCCAACAACAATCGGGTGAGATGTTTCATGAAGCATTTGAGTGGTTTAATATGATGATCAAGAATTGTCCTCACCATGGTATTGCTCTTTGGGAACTGTTAAATGCTTTCCATGAGGGGTTGAATACGGAAGATGAGCGAGATTTAATGTCAATCACAAATGGTACATTTGGTACTAACTATGAACAAGATGATTGGGCATTTTTGGAGCAAATGTTGGTCACATCAAATAGAAAGGTTCAAACCACAAGGAGAGCAAGGCCGACAGTTGGAAGACCGCAAGTACATGCCGTAGAAGATGTAGGAGTACAAACCACTAATAAAAGAATTGATGTTTGTACGAATTGCAATGAGTTGGGTCATGCATCAGATGTGTGTACGGTGGGACAAGTACAAGTGGAGGAGGTGAATGCACTTTAAGGTCAAAGGGGAGGTGGTCGAAATTATAACATGAATTCAAACATTTACCACCCCGAGTTGAAAAATCATCCCAATTTTCATTATAGGAATCCGGATACCAAATTTCCAAGGGAATCAAGGAAATTATGTTCCACGCCAACAATACAACAATCAAGGCTTTCAAAGTCAATTTCAACAAACGGGAAGTGGTTAAAGTGGGTCTTCGGGTCAAAGTTCTTCAAGTGGGAATGAAGTCATGGATATGCTTAGGATGATGCAACAAGACATGCCAAGGAGAAATCAACTTGATGAAGTGCGCATGCAAAAGGATGAAGTCCGTGACAAAGCCATTCAATCGTCGACCACTCAAATGGGTCAACTTGCAACCGATGTTGAGAATTTTAAGAAAAACACCTCGAGCTTAAAGAAGGGAAACAACGTGCATATCAATGTGGTAAGTCTTTTACCTAATTTTGGAATTTCTAGTGTTCAAGTTGATCCAACACCACAGTTTGTTGAGGGGGTGGTGGAAGATATTAGTGATGAGATTGAAAATGTGGGTAATTATGAAACAATTTTTCAAAATAATTCTAAATTACAACCGAATGAAATATCTTTTTGTGAAAATTGTTCTTGTGATAAATGTTTAAATGACAAATTAACCAAAATAAGGGATGAGAGGGTTTATAATAATATTATCCCGAGTAAACTTCAAGACCCAGGAGTGCGACGAGCGACCCGTAGGGAAGCAACTAAGTGAATTAAAAGATATAAATATACTTGCGGGGTTAAGTTAATTCCGTGGAATTAGTTGACTACGGTTGTTCGTGTTTTTGTAGGTTTGAGGAACTAGATAATGACGTTATGAGAACAAGGGTGAAAACGGTGAAGGAATCGGAGTTGGAACGAGAAAGTTATGGAGAAAACAACATGCTGGAAATGGGCTCCACCGTGGCCTACGGTGCAAACCGTGGACCACGGTTCAACTGGGCCAAACATTCCAGAGTGCACCGTACAGTGGCATCGTGGGGTGACCGTGGCCCACGGTCTGGAACGTGGACCACAGTCCGACTGTAACTGCCGACGTCCTTCTTCTTTATTAGGCCGTTTTGGCTAAACTTTTGATTATCTTTTCAATCATAAAACAATTGGGGACGATCTTGGGGTGGAGAGAATCATTGTTGGTGTTGGTAAACATTATTTTGATGCTTTCGATTCATTTGATCATGACAATAGATGCTATGATGATCAACAAAGCCATGAGTGGCTAATCCTTTGGTATTTCTCTTGGATGTAAGGTTGTTTACAAAACACTTTTGTTTATTGTTCTTGCACTTGGATTGATTATCTAATTGATATGCTAGTATAATCATGATGTTTGTTTGATTGTTTGTAATTTGTCCATATTGTTTTAACCTAGTTTCGTTCTATACGTTCTTGGTGTTGTTGCCAATCGAGATTTAGTAGAAGGAATTAGGGTTAAGAATATATTGATTGATTACCATGTAACGACCTCGCGTTCTAGGAATCCGAGTACTTAGTTCTTGATTAATCACAAACAATTACACTTACACAAAATCAAGATATTATGATTTATCCATTGAACTTTAACAAAAGTGTTGCGTAATAACCCGAATTCCAAGAGAAGTACTTGTTTAATCAATTGTTCACAACTTTCGTTTAGTTTATTTTAGTTCACAAAATCAAATCAAAACCAGCTTGGAAATTACTCTTTTGTCATTTACATTTATATTAGTTAATTTTTGAGATACTAGTTAACACATTTTCCACAAACTCCTCATGTTCGATACCCACTTACCGCTATCTATTTAGTAGTAATTGGTTTATTTTTTAGTGAGTATTCGACCTCACGTCAAAATTTGGCGCCGTTTCCAGGGATAGGGTAATTTTTAGTTTAGGGTAATCTTTGGTTTAGTTTTGTTTTGTTAAAAAAATAAAAAATATCAAGGTCCACCGTGGACCACGATTCCCACCGTGGGCCACGGTCAATCCACCATAGGTCACGGTCCAGGGCTGCACCACGATACGGTACACTCTGTTCGATTTGGTTCAACTCAACCGTGGACCACGGTCCAGACCGTGGCCCACGGTCTGGCTTGGCTTGGTTCGTTGACCCTGGTCAACCGTGGACCACGGTTACACTCAACTTAAGCAAAACACCTTTTTTATTTGATAATTCCCCTACATGTATTATCAATTTTGTTTAACAACAATCTAGATTATTAACAAGCCAATAGACCACTCAATCATCTCCGTTCCCCGAGCATAGAACTTTGGGTGTTAGGTTGGTGCGTCCTCGAAGGGAAGCTCGGTGTCGAACCTAAGAACCGTGATTCTGAGTTTTTCAAAATCTTGGTATCGGTACCCAAAATGCTCAGTTTGGTACTGGTACAATATCGGTACTAAAGAAAAAAATACCGAACCATACAAGTACCTAAAACTCAAAAGGTCAGTATCGAAGTGATTCCAAATTCGGTATCGGTACTTGTACCCATCTGGGCATCCCTAAGTGCGCCCTATCACGACCCGAAAGACAACCCAAGGAGGAAACCAGTCCAAGCCAATTATCTATATCTATATAGTAAAATTGAATTTTGGTAATTTATTATTTTTTGTTTTAATTCGGGAACAGTAATAAATTGTAACTAAAATCAACCGAATTCGCATTGATTCACCACGACAACGTTCATGTTTTACTGACTCACCGTTGCAATGCCCACGACTGACAATGCTTGGGTTTTATCACTGTTCGGGTTTTACCGAACCACCACCATATCATGCGGGATCCACAACTCTCGGGTTTTACCCACCGAATAACGTCATTTAAATATTTTAATCTTTTTATATGTTAAGAATTTTAAATGTTAAGTCGACGAATATATTTTTTGGGTTTACTTCCGATACCGTTACGAACGTAACCAATAACAACCGAATACGGGATGACTTGCCGTCGCAACGCTCGGGAAACGCAACGAACGTGATCAATGCCGAATAAATTCACGTTGACTCACCGCTGCAACGCACGGGTTTTTATTGAAGAAGTATGTGTGGGAAAATTATTGTTGTTACCGTTTTACACTTTTAATATGTCAAACTTTTATAATATATTATACAAGCGTTGGCGATGTTTTCTCCTTTGGCTGATTAATATTTTTTAGACTTAGTATCGGTATCTTAACGAACTTAATCCATACCAACTGAATCCATATTATTGCATTACTGCAATGTAATCAATAGTTAAATTAACAGATTCCAACTTACCCGGCGTAAAGCGCCAGGTGCCGCAAGGCCGCAATTGGTCCACGTGGCAACACCGGCATGTGACACGCCACACACTTTTTTTTTGTTTTTCATATTTTAGTTCTGGTACCGTAACGGACATATCCGAAACCGGCCAAATTCATCTTGACTCACCGCCGCTAAGTCCCGGACCGACAACACTCGGGTTATATCAACGTGCGGGTTTTATCGATTTGCCACTGCAACACCCGTGACCGACAGCGCCGCATCCACATTAGTATCGATAGCTTAAAAAACTTAACCCATACCTACTGAATCCACATTAGTGCGTCGTCGCAATGCCATATGTACAAAAACATACTTCTAGGGCCTTGTCGCAAAGCGCCAGGTTATAAACTAGTTGTGTGTGAAAAGAACTAGCTCTAGGGGTATTCAACGAATTGAATAACAAATTTTCAAGTTAAATCGAATTGAATAATCTAAATAATTATTTTTTTTCTGGTATTCGTATTCGACTAAAAGTTACTATTCGATTCATATTCGTATCATATGCCCAATTCGATTTGCATTCAAATAAATTTCGATCCTATTCTAGTTCACCTATGCCAAAAACTTTGAAAACCATAATCATAATTGAAAAGCACACATATAAATTTAAAGTAACTACAATATTGCATGACAATTAGGGGTGGCAATCCTGACCCAAACCTATTGATATGGGTCATTTTGGGTATTTGTTAAAGCTTTATGGGTTGATTTGGGTAAGTCGTTTAAATCAAATGGGTCATTACAAAAACCAGGGGGTGTAAGTATGGGTCAATATGGGTAAGAGAATTTTAATGAACGGGTTGTTAGGGTTTACTCGTTTAGACTTTGTTTGAAACCCAACGCCAATCGCCACCGTCACTGCAAATCTCGCTACCGTTCACCATAGCTGCTGCCATCTGCTCATTCAATCTGTTGTTACTGCAAATCTCTAATTGAAACCCAATTCTAAATTTCTAATTAAAACCCAATAGCCACTGTCATCCGTCATTCAATTAGCCACCGTTCTCCATAGTCGCCGTCATCTGTCATTCAATCAGCCACCGTCATTCATCTGCCTCCGGCATCCAATCAATCCGTCAACCCGTCATCTAAAGCTGCCACCGATACCTCCAACATCCTTCGATACCTCCGACATCCTTCAACCTCCGTTCTCCATAGCCGCCGCTATGAGCTCAGTTGGCACCTCCGCCATGAGCTACTGACCGATTAACTCAAAGCTGCCACCTTGAGCTACTGATCGATTAAGGTTTATCAGACAACTGATTCTTAAATGAGTAAATGACTGTGAGAATGTGAGATTAAGTACCCTTGTGATTGTTGCTTATTGTGTGACTTTTGGTGATGATTGTGCCATTTGTTAGCTTTAAATATATAAGGAGCAGATAGCAATTTCTAATGTTGTGAAATCTTGATAGTTGAGTTTCTTTACATTATGAAAACTTGATAGTTGTTCATGTGGTTTGACCTTTTTTTTCCCTTTTTTACTTGAATTTTGATAGGTCAAGACTTGAAGAATATTTGGCAAATATGTCAAGCAACACTGGTTTTGATCAACATAGTAGACATAGTATAGGTGAGGAACAATATGACGAAGTTAATTCAAATGTTTTGAGTAAACTATGTTCTCGTGTTTGAGACTACTTTGATCACTTACCGGTTGAACCTGATGGGAGTAAGAAAGTAAGTTGTATAGCATATGGAAAGAAGTACAAAACTGGTTTGGGGACATCTAACGTAAAACGACGTGTTTTGATCTTGATGAGCCATGTCCACCAAAAAAACGTGCCCCTTTATATCTAGAAATGCATTTTAAGGAGAAGATAGCAATTTCTATCATTAAATAAAACTATCCTTTTAGCTATGCTGAACACGAGGGAACAAGAGATTTGCACAAATTCTTGCATCCTGATGTTAAAGACATGACAAGAAACACTGCAAAGGCACGTATCATAAAAGTGTATGATCGAGAGAAGATGATTTTTAAAGACAAATTACAAAGTGTAACTAATAGGACATGTTTGACTTCTGATTTATGGACTTCTCTCACGACAGACAGATATATGGCATTGACAGCTCATTATGTTGATGATGATTGGGTTCTATGGAAAAAAGTGCTAAATTTTAGAGTTATGCCTCCCTCTTATAGTGGTTTTATTATAGCAGAGCACATAAACAATTTGTTAGCAGATTGGGGTATTAAGAAAAATATTTTTACAATCACACTAGATAATGCAAAGTATAATGATGTTTTAGTAGCTTCTTTAAAGAGTCATTTGCGTCTGAATGACGTACTACTGTGTGATGGAGACTTTACTCATGTGTATTGTTTAGCCATGTGTTAAATCTTGTTGTTCAAGCTGGATTGAAAGTAATTGAAAGATCCATTGAAAAGGTTCTAGATACGGTTAAGTATGTCAGAGGAAGTGCTACCAGGAAATGTGAGTTCGCAGATTGCATTGAATCACTTTCATTATGATGCGGGAAACATGTTCGTCAAGATATTGTAACGAGATGGAATTCTACCTATCTTATGCTTGATTGTGCATTAGCTTATCGGCGGGCTTATTCTCGGTTAGCACTAGTTGATTCCAATTTTAATACAAATCCATCAGAAGAGGAATAGAAAAGGGTGGAAATAATCACAAAATTTTTTAAACCTTTCTATGATATCACGACTTGTTTTCTGGAAGCTCGTATCCTACTTCCAACTTATATTTTCATCAAGTATGGAAAATTCAATTGCATATTGAAAAAGTGATTCGCAATACGGATGATGTTATAAGTAACATGGCAAAAGGCATGTAAGAAAAGTTTCATAAATATTGGGAAAGTTATAGTATGGTCTTGTCTTTTGCGGTTATTCTAGATCCACGGTACAAGGTTAAGCTTGTTGAGTATTGTTTTTCAAAACTTGACATGAAACATGAAGAGCGAAAAGAGAAATTAACGAATATTGTTGATGGCATGCATAAGCTATTTATGGAGTATGATATTCAATCGAAGACAATGCATGATTCTTCGATGCCCGAGAGTTCAAATGTTGGTGACAACACGTTGGACGAGTTAGAGGGATTTGAGTCATTTCAAAGCGAATATAGAAACATTGTTAACGAAAAGTCTCAGTTAACATTGTATTTAGAAGAACCTCGACTTGACAGAATACTACAACTTGATGCTTTACAATATTGGAAGTACAATGGAAGGTATCCAAAAATGGCTCTAATGGCTCATGATATATTGAGCATCCCAATTACTACCGTTGCTTCCGAATCATCTTTTAGTATTAGGGGTCGAGTTTAGAACAAGTATCGAACTTCACTACTATCATCAAATGTTGAGGCGTTGCTATGCACTCATGATTGGTTGGATGTTTTAGAAGGTATTAAAAACTCGTAATTCACTTAATTTTATGTTTGTATATAACTAGTATTTTTATCCGACGCGTTGCACCAGGGCAGCTGATAAAAACGGGAGTTGGTAAAACCGAGCGTTATGAGTCACCACGAATTCGGTCAATACCGGCTGCGTTTCTTACGATATAGACACCATATGTAAAGTTTGAGGGTTAAACCCAAAAAATTAATCCGTTAAATGAACGTATAAAAACATCAACATATAAGAAAACAAAATATATAAGGCGATGCTAATTTGGTTGGAAAACCCGGGCGGTGGTAAAACTCAAGTGTTGTCGATCCGAGTATTGAGGCGGTAACTTGACATGGATTCGATCGTTACGATACCGAAGCTAAAAAACAAAAAAAATATAACAGTTGAGGTGGTCCAACAACCAATTGGGGGGGGGTGATCGGTACGTTGTCGTTCATGGTCTTTAAATAAGGCCCGCGAGTCTGCGTGAACTCGGTCGGTTTCTTTCATGTTTGTTATGGTACAAGAACTAAAACAAAAAAATATTAACGTTTGGTCAGTTTCTATTACGTTTATTATGGTAACTAAACTAAAAAACAAAATTCACCGACCAATACGTTGCTGCCAAGTAGCCCAATAAACCACTTGCGGCACCAAACTTCTTAATTATATATAGTAATCATTACCATAATGACGTGACGTCGAAGACTCACTCAAAGATAAACCAAATACAACTAAATAGCTAGCAGTAAGTGGGTGTCGAACATAGAGAGTTTGTGGAATATGTGTTAATCAAGTAGCTTAGCAATTAAACTAATATAAAAGTAAATGACAAAAAGTAATCTTCAAGTTGATTTTGATGGGGTTTTATGAACCAAAATAAACTAGCAAATAAGTTGTAAACAATCGATTAAGCAAGTATTCCTCTTGGAGTTCGGGTTATTACGCAACACTCTTGTTAAAGTTCAATGGATAAACCATAATATCTCGGTTTTGTGTAAATATAATTGTTTGTGATTAATCAAGAACTAAGTACTCGGATTCCTAGAACGCGAGGTTGTTACTTGGTAATCAATCAATAAGTTTAACCCTAATTCCTTCTACTAAATCTCAATTGTCAACGACACCAAAAACGTATAGATTGAAATTAGGTTTAAAAGATATAGACAATTTACAAACAATCACATAAACATCATGATTATACTAACATAAACAATTAGACAATCAATCCAATGTTCAAGAATAATTAACATAAAGTGTCTTGTAAATAACCTTACATCCAAGAGAAATACCAAAGAAATTAGCCACTCATGATGTTGTTGATCATCATAGTATCAATTGTCTTCAACAAACGAATCAAACACACCAAATAATGATTACAATCACCAAAGATAATGTCTTAGACTCTACAAAATCGTCTCCAAGTAATTCTAATTGAAAGATGATTAAAAAGCAGCGAAAACAGCCAAATAAAGCCAAGGAAACACGGCAATTACGCTCGGACCATAGGTCACGGTCCATTCCACGGTCACCAAAGATGCTACGGTATGGTGTGTTCTACCTCTTTTGTTCCAGGTTGACCCTAGCCCACGGTGTTGATTGTGGACTACGGTGGAGCAGCTTCCCATTTTCTTATTTTCTTCATATTTTTCTCGTTCTAGCTCCGATTCTTTCGTCGTTTTCGCCCATGCTCTTGTATCATCATCCTTTAACTCTTCAAACCTGTAATCACACAAGTAACAGTAATCATCTAATTCCACTAAATTTAGTTGATTTAACAATTATAATTCTATCCGTTAACTCGATTAACATCGTCTTGACGAATCACTCGTCACATCCCCACACTTACCCGTTGCTTGCCCCCAAGCAACACTTAAAACCACAATTGCTTTCAAAACACAACCACCAAACAAACCCCAAGCCCAGCTCAGTCAAGGTCCCAAATCATACGCTATTCCCTCATTATCAAAGGTTTGCATTAGTATCACTTAATATCATATTTAAAACATAGAATTTTAGTCAACCTTAACATGCTTTCGGCTTTTACTCACACATAACACACCGTCACTCATTAACCCTCTTATCGCAATTTAAAACATGCTTTCGGTGATCGTTCCATATATTCCAATAATACTCAACTCTCCTCGCATACGCCTGTGCCACCATCAAATCTCCACCTATTCATGCTTTAACACAAATGCAAATCAAGAGGTCTTAAAATGGGTTATAATGGGGCTAGGGGTAAAGGTATGGAATGGAAATATTGAAAGTGGCTCAAGTGATCCGATCCGGCTTGTTACATCAAAACTAAATAAACAATAAAATAAACTACTATATACACTACCAACTTGTATCACAAACTCGATACACATTACTTTGGATATTGAATCCCAATCTTTTCCTTCTTTTTCTCTCTTTTTATTTATTTATTTTTTTAACGAAAAATTTCCCATGCCCACACTTGGGATACATTGTCCTCAATGTATGGTTTTGAGAAAATAAAAAAAAACACACCACCTCTTTTCATGACCCGTAACACTAATTCATGTGTTTTATCCTCCTCCCAACCACCCAAATACAGAAAATGCAACATAAAATCAACAATTATACAAATAATATACAAAACAAAGTGCACCTGATATGATGACGTCCCCATCAATAGTAAGGCGGTTGTGGCGGCCCGAAGATATGATGACGTCCCCATCAATAGTAAGGTGGTGGTGGTGGCACCATTAACTGCATAGGATCAACCCATATAGAATGATGAAGGGGTGGTTCGGGATAACGCACCGTACCGTCATAGGGGGGTAAATATGTGTAATCCACACTTGGTGGATCCAGAACAACTGGTTCACCGGAGTGCCATTGGTCATGCATCCTTCTATTCCGGTCATCCAAATACCGCATGTTCATGTCATGTTCCCGCCTGTAAGCTTGAACACGGTTCCACATCTCTACACGGTCATGTCTCTCTTTCTCTGCACGTTCATGGAATGCCTCCATAAAAGTTTGATGGTCAAATAGAGCCCGAGACAACTCCAACCAATTACCATAAGTGGAAGGCCGATGCCTTTCCACCACATCATTAATCGAGCCCATGTGGGCCCAATTATTGTCGTACGATGCATACCCAGATGAATAATCCCAACCCCCTTGTTGGAACTACTACCACCAGCAGTCTCCATTTCTTCTGTGCCACTCGGTTCCTCAATCTCTTCCTCCAACTCCTCACCTATCTCCGGAATAACATCCTTTCTCAATACCTTCCACCTCACCTTCTCATTCTTTAAATGGTGATACCTCCCATCTTTCATGTATGTCCATCCCGGGCCCAACTCCTCCAACTTATGTTCCTTGAATGTCTTCTTCATCCCAACCGCGTTTTCTTGAATGGCCCAACGCAGCTTCAAGATAGCCGTGATCAATTGGCAGTGTGGTATTAACTTCCTTTTGTTACTTTCGCGACTGATCCATATGTTAAGTATGGCTAAGTACCGGAAGGAGATTAACGGTTTGCCACTCATCAACGCGTACAAAACAGGAATATCACTATTTCTGTTGGACTCGTTATGCCCAAGACACATATTATTATTGATGTGGCTAGTATGTCATGATCCAAGTCGGGTCATACCCAATAACAAGCTAGACAAATACCTACAATATTTGTTTATATATGATATGATCATAACAAAAAAAAATTAAAACTTGAGTTATTTAGAAAGGGATTTCTAAATAAAATTTACTTGTGAAATAAATAAATCATATGGATGATTTATACTTTGAGAAAGAGCATTCCATATTGTTGTTTAAAGGGGTTAAGTAACAATATGTCAAGCATGTTACCTATATTGTGTTATGTTTATTTTGGGAAATAACACAATTGAGTTTTATGATATAAAAGAAAAGAATATATATATATATATATATATATATATATATATATATATATATATATATATATATATATATGAAAATGAAATGGGAGAGAGGGTGCCCCCCCCCCTCCTCTCTCTTTCACTCTGCATTTTTTATTATTATTTATATCTTAGTGGGTACATGCATAACATTTGATTGGGTGTCTTGGAGGTGGCTCTTGAAAGACTCTAAACTCTCCTCTTTCTCATACAACAACACAAGATACAAAAGTTTTCTCTCTTCTCTCCCTTTCTCTCCATTAGTTTCGGCCAAGAGGAACCAAAAAGGAAGGAAGAAAATCTTCAAGTAACACAACACAAGAATAGAGGATAAATCCTTTACTCACTCTCCCTTTCTTCCTCTCTTTGGACGACCATAGAAAAGGAACCAAGGAGTGTTGTCAAGTGAAAATCCTAGCAACAAGTGGTGTTTGTTGGAAAGCTTGGGGTATGCTAGCTTGAGGAGCTTCATATTCAAGTTCTTGCCTTCTTCATCATCATCTCCTTCCTCTTCCTTGGATTTGAAAGGCAGCTTTAATATGCATGTACTTATAGTGACATGCATGTGTTTGATAGTATGTATTTCGTATTTGGATCCGGGCTTGGGTTTTGCATGTGTAAAATAGGTTTTATACATATGAAATTAACAGATTTAAAACTAATTTCCGCTGCGTTTTCATAAAATTGGGATTTTATGACTTTGATAATCTTGTTAAAACCCAACAATGGCATCAAGAGCCGCTTATAAGGATCCATGCTTCATTAGACCCAAAATTTTTGGATTTATGGTGGGGTTTTACCATATGGCCGAAAATTTTGGGGGTTTTGGTTACCCCATGGTTTTTCAAGGTTATACTTTACATACATGTGATAATCTTGAAAAACTAAGTCATTTGAATGATTGATTGTGTTGTTTGGACAAAACCCAGAACTTTCGGTTTTTGTTTGTTTTGGCCGAAAGTATCAAGGGTCAAAGGGGAACCATTTGGGTCTTGTGTTATTGCATATTTGGATATGTAATAGATGTTTATAACCTAGCCATGGCCTTGTGTTTGGTTGAATGTTTGTGTTGATTGTTTGTTCATTCAAATGGTTGTTTGTTCATTCGATATGGTTGTAATATTTATGTGGGTTTGTAATCTATTTATTAATTTCAATTGGTTTATAATAATAAGTAGATTATATGCATTTCTTTTACTAGGAAAATGTATTAGGATATATTTTTGTAAAAGAAGATGCAAGGAAGGAGGCCCAAATAAAATGAAGGAGACCACAACACGAGGGTGAACACTTGGAGCATTTGGATGCGGGATCAAGTGGGAGTTCACCGACACAAGCTCATGTCCTTTTGAGTCCCTTAGGAGAGACCTTTTGACACGCTTGTCTTCGGTCAACAAGTGTGGTCAACATTAGGAGGCTATGGTTATAAACTTGTGGTTGTGTATGTTTTATGCTTGCATGGTTGATTTACTTTTGTTTGTGTTGTTGCAATGTGGTTTTCTAACAACTTAAAATCAACTAGCATAAAATTGGTTCCTTAGAATTAGGTAATAAAAATTGGGTTTATTAAAGGCTATGATTTCATAATAAAATGGGTTTTATTAATAGATACTTTGAAAATGGGTTTTTCAACTAAGTACCATACATTTGAATGCATGCAAATGAAAGGTACATAAAAGTTTTCCAGTCTAGAATTTAGAAAACTAAAATCTCTTTTATAAAATAAGTTGAACACCATCCTTTTATACGACACTCGAATCACTTGGGAACTCGGTGTGGGATAAAGGTCACCTAACCACATTAGAGGAAACTTGTGAGTTTGAGTGGGTTTGCCATATTTGTGGGATAAAGGTCACCTAACCACTTGTATGTGTAAACTCACACGTGTGTGTAAGTAGGACAACTTAAATTGGAAACCATGTGAATAGGGTCACCGAAGCATGGCGTACAATGGTGTTGATGGGATTAAACATGCCAACTAAGCATGAGATGCTTAACCGATCCCAGAAAACTAGAAATTGCAAAGGGTTGCAATCGTCAAACGTTGACTACCTTGTTAATTTAAATAGTGGGATAAAGGTCACCTAACTACTATTTGAATGTAACGTTGGGTTCTAGATTTTAATCATTAATAGTCTTGGAGACATAAAAGGGTATTAACGATTAAAATAATTGATATCGAAAATACTAAAATTGAGCTTTGTTATGTTGTAGATGGCCGCAATCAACAATCCACCTAACGTTATTATTCCACCCGTTAACCACCTATCACTAAGATCTATTCTCGATAAGGATCGTCTAAACTATACGAACTTTATGGATTGGTATCGAAACTTGAGAATCGTTCTCAAGCAAGAAAAGAAATACTATGTATTAGAAGATCCAATTCCCTATGAACCTAGCATTGACGATGCCGAAGACCATAACAATTGGGTTAAGCACAATGAGGATTCGGTGCAAGTTTCTTGCCTCATGTTGGGAACTATGATTCCCGAGATTCAAAAGGATTTTGAACTTCATGGGGCATACGACATGATCACCCAACTTAAGGAAATGTTCCTTACACAAGCTAGGGTGGAACGCTTCGAAACGGTTTGAGCGCTTCATACATGTCGTATGGAGGAAACCCAATCGGTCTCATCTTATGTACTTAATATGAAAAGCCACATTGATCGTCTCGAGCGCCTTAATTGTCGTGTCTCAAACGAATTAGCCACCGATTTGATCCTAAATGGCTTAACTAAAAGGTTTGAGACATTTGTTATGAATTATAACATGAATGGATGGGACAAAAGCATTGGTGAGCTTCATGCAATGCTTAATACGGCCGAGACGGGAATGGGTAAAAAGGTTTTACCCGTTCTCACGATCAATGAGGGAGGCAATAAGAAAAGGCATCACCCGGAACCCAAGGCAAAGGTTTCCAAAGGTAAGGGACAAGTCAAGTGCAAGTTCAAGGGAAAGGCTAAAGTGGAACCACCCAAACCATAGAAGCTAAAGGTTAGCTTGGAGGATCCATGCTTTGGATGTGGAGAGATTGGGCATTGGATGAGGAATTGTCCAACCCGTCTCAAAGAGTTGAAAGCTAAGAGGGATGCAGCGCAAACCTCGGGTACAACTTTCATGATTCATATTGATCTTAATCTTATTTCCTCTAACACATGGGTTTTGGATACCGGATGTGGAACTCATATTTGCAATTCATTGAAGGGGTTCAAGGGAAATAAAGGATTCAAGAAAGGAGATATTAGTCTCTTCATGGGAAACGGAGCAAAGGTTGTTGTCGAAGCCCGAGGAGACTACACATTGAAGCTTCCAAATGGTTTGGAAGTTATTTTGAAAGATATTTTGTATGCTCCTAGTTTGACTAGGAACATTATCTCCGTTTCTTTGTTAAGACAATAAGGTTATGATTTTAAGTTTATGGATGATGGTATTTGTGTTTTCATGGATAATGTCTTTTATTTTAAAGCAATGCCGTCTAATGGCATTTATGAATTAGTTCATGATAACACATCCTATGATAACATGTTGTACCAATCAAGTACCAGGAAACTCAAAATGGATTTGAGTAATACTTATCTTTGGCATTGTCGCCTTGGTCACATAAACAAAGACTGCATATATACACTTCAAAAGAATGGTCTTTTGGAATCAAGTGAAGATGATTCATTTGATAAGTGTGAGTCTTGTTTACTTGGAAAGATGACCGAGGACCCCTTTAGTGGAACAAATGAAGGGGCAAAAGACTTATTGGGTATCATACATTCGGATGTGTGTGGTCCTTTTAAGACAATGACAAGGAATGGTGAAAGATACTTCATTACTTTTATCGACGATTATAGTCGTTATGGGTGTACTTGATAAGACACAAAGATGAAGCATTTGAAATGTTCAAAGTCTTCCAAAATGAAGTACAAAATCAACTCGATAAAACCATCAAAGTACTTCGTTTGGATAGAGGAGGTGAGTACCTAAGTGATGCTTTCCGAGATCATCTTAGGAGTTGTGGGATCATCTCACAACTTACTCCACCCAGAACACCACAACATAATAGTGTGTCCGAGAGGAGGAATCGAACTCTATTGGATATGGTTTGATCTTTGATGGCTAGAAGCACATTGCCTCTATCATTTTGGGGTTTCTCTTTGTTCTCCGCGGCCCGTATTCTAAATATGGCCCCAACCAAGAAAATGGACAAAACACTTTATGAAATATGGAATGGAAGGGTTCCATCATTATCATATTTAAAGGTATGGGGTTGTGAGGCTTATGTCAAGAACAACACACAAAACAAACTTGAAAGTCGATCCACTAAATGTATCTTTGTAGGATATCCCAAGGACTCTATGGGATATTATTTCTACAACCCAACCGAGCAAAAGGTATTTGTTGCTCGAAAGGCCGAGTTCATGGAAACTAAATTCCTTATGGAAGGTACTAGTAGAACGGTGGAACTCGAGGAGGATCGAGAACCACAAGCCGATACACGTTTGGTTAATACTAGCAATAAACAAGAGGTTGTTGATAATGATCAAGTGGTTGATCAAAACACACAAAACGTTCGCAAATCCGGTAGAATTAGTCATCCACCCAAAAGATATGGATTTTTCATGGATGGATGCTATGTGGTAGATTTGGATGAACCCACCACATACCGTGATGCAATGTCACAATCCGATTGTGACAAATGGCTTGAGGCCATGAACATAGAGATGCAATCCATGCATGACAACCAAGTATGGGATTTGGTTGTACCACCTCTTAATTCCAAACCGGTTGGAAGTAAGTGGGTTTTCAAGATGAAAACCGATAAGCATGGAAACTTGGATACTTATAAAGCTAGACTTGCAGCAAAAGGTTTCTCTCAAACTCAAGGGGTTGACTATGATGAAACTTTTTCTCCCGTAGCAATGCTAAAGTCTATTAGGATATTTTTTGCCATAGCCGCACATTATGACTATGAGATACGGCAAATGGATGTCAAAACCGCTTTCCTAAATGGGCATCTTGAGGAAGATGTCTATATGGTTCAACCCGAAGGTTTTGTCGATCCACAACATCCTAACAAAGTATGCAAGTTAAAGAAATCAATCTATGGATTGAAACAAGCATCTAGAAGTTGGAATCACCGATTTGATGAAGAAGTTAAGAAATTTGGATTCATCAAGAATGGTGATGAAGCTTGTGTGTATAAGAAAGCTAGTGGGAGCATCATTACCTTCTTAGTATTGTATGTTGATGACATACAACTATTTGGGAATGACAGTCCAACCATGGAAGAGGTAAAAGCATGGCTTGGAAGTTGTTTTTCTATCAAGGATCTTGGTGAAGCCGCCTATATTTTGGGAATAAAGATCTATAGGGATAGATCAAGGCGGTTGATAGGTTTAAACCAAAGTGCATACGTTGACAAAATCTTGAAGAGGTTCAAGATGGAGAACTCTAAGAAAGGTTTGGTACCTATTCAAAGAGGAACGATATTGAGTGCGTCTCAATGTCCAAGCTCGAAGGAAGAGCAAGATAAAATGAATGGAATCCCATACGCATCAGCTATTGGATCCATCATGTATGCAATGGTATGCACTAGACCGGATGTGTCATGCGCTTTAAGCATGACAAGTAGATTCCAACATAATCCGGGAAGTAGCCATTGGATGGCGGTTAAGAGTATATTGAAATACCTTAGAAGGACTAAGGACATGTCTAATATACGATTCGGGTGAGGAGGAACTCGTTGTAAAGGGTTACACGGATGCGAGTTTCCAAACCGATCGAGATGATTCTAGATCACAATCAGGATATGTTTTCGTTATGAATGGTGGGGCAATCTCTTGGAAGAGCTCAATGCAAGACGTGGTAGCATTATCCACCACGGAATCGGAATACATCGCCGCCTCATTGGCAGCTCAAGAAGCTGCGTGGATTAGAAAATTTATTGCCGACTTAGGGGTAGTCCGTACCATTCAGGACCCTCTAGAGATCTTTTGTGACAACGAGGGTGCGATTGCTCAAATTAAGGAACCTCGTGCACATCAAAAGACGAGGCACATTGAGCGAAGGTTCAACTACATAAGGGATGAAGTTGAAAAAGGAAAGATATGTATTCGCAAAGTTCACACCCATCAAAACATTGTGGATCCACTCACGAAGCTCCTTGAAAGGCCAAAGCATGAGGGTCATACTTGTGCCTTAGGACTTCGATATTCTATTGATCGGATATGATCGAATTTTGTATTTGGATATCGGAACAATTGTTATTTTGACTCATTCATATGATTATGGTTTATGATTATGACATTTTGAGTTATGTTCCATTTTAGCATGTTTAAATCCATGAATAAGTTACTTATTCTAAATGTCCGTAGTCGCTCATATTTGTGGGAACAAATATGAAGGTAAGACTATTATGAACTTGGATTGGTGGATATTCATGGGATATGAATATAGAGCAAGGGTTGCTGCCAAGGTTCATAGATATTTATGGGTTATAAATATTGGGCAGGCCCGCTCTCAAATGTTACTACATGGAATCCTTGTGATTGATCATAAGTAAATTTGAGTAAAGGCGAATATCATAGTATCCTCCGACATGAGATACATATTGGGTCTTGATATTCACTAAGTATTATACTTTGACTTAGTTCTTCGCTGCTCTGAAACATGACGGTATATAAGGCTAAGATCAGGTCTGGTACAAGGTGATTGTGAGAGACGTATGTAGTCAAGAGGGGATTTGTCCCTCTTATTCGTTGAGAGTGAGATGTCTAAGGCCTGAAAGTTAAATCAACAGACATTGATCACTCTATGTCTCTGGATTTGACATGACATCTGAGGCAAAAGGATAAATGATAGATGTACTTAAATCATTTCAAGTAAGGGACTTGAAGGGGATGATGTTATTGAATGGCACTTCGTCATGCGTATTAGGGTTAGTGAACCGTAGTTAGGCGGTATTTGCTACTTGCATCAATCTTCTATGTATCTTGTGCAAGTGGGAGATTGTTGGACTCGTTATGCCCAAGACACATATTATTATTGATGTGGCTAGTATGTCATGATCCTAGTCGGGTCATACCCAATAACAAGCTAGACAAATACCTACAATATTTGTTTATATATGATATGATCATAACAAATAAATATTAACACTTGAGTTATTTAGAAAGGGATTTCTAAATAAAATGTACTTGTGAAATAAATAAATCATGTGGATGATTTATACTTTGAGAAAGAGCATTCCATATTGTTGTTTAAAGGGGTTAAGTAACAATATGTCAAGCATGTTACCTATATTGTGTTATGTTTATTTTGGGAAATAACACAATTGAGTTTTATGATATAAAAGAAAAGAATATATATATGTATATATATATATATATATATGAAAATAAAATGGGTGAGAGGGTGGCCGCCCCCCCCCCCCTCTTTCACTCTTCATTTTTTATTATTATTTATATCTTAGTGGGTACATGCATAACATTTGATTGGGTGTCTTGGAGGTGGCTCTTGAAAGACTCTAAACTCTTCTCTTTCTCATACAACAACACAAGATAGAAAAGTTTTTCCCTCTCCTCTCCCTTTCTCTCCATTAGTTTCGGCCAAGAGGAACCAAAAGGGAAGGAAGAAAAACTTCAAGTAATACAACACAAGAATAGAGGATAAATCCTCTACTCACTCTCCCTTTTTTCCTCTCTTTGGACGGCCATAGAAAAGGAACCAAGGAGTGTTTTCAAGTGAAAATCCTAGCTACAAGTGGTGTTTGTTGGAAAGCTTGGGGTATGCTAGCTTGAGGAGCTTCATATTCAAGTTCTTGCCTTCTTCATCATCATCTCCTTCCTCTTCCTTGGATTTGAAAGGTAGCTTTAACATGCATGTACTTAAAGTGACATGCATGTGTTTGATAGTATGTATTTCGTATTTGGATCCGGGCTTGGGTTTTGCATGTCTAAAATAGGTTTTATACATATGAAATTAACAAGATTTAAAACTAATTTCCGCTGTGTTTTTCATAAAATTGGGATTTTATGACTTTGATAATCTTGTTAAAACCCAACAATTCCTTACCAAAATCAAGTAATTACAAAAAAAACTAAAATTAAAAATTACCCTACCCCCCATGAAAAACCCGAGTTGCCCACAACACGGTAAAGAAATACATACGAATTTCCCCACACTTGAATTGGACAAACTCATAACGAGAAAGGTAATTTTAAAGAAAAATTTGAACAGAAGCTATGTTACACTATACAACAAACCTGGGCCTTTCCTTTACGAAGTAGAGCCATCCGGTGAGCTTAGGAGGAAACTCACCTTGTCATTGTCAAGAATGTTTAAATCCTTTCCTTCCAAGTATGGTTTAAGGCAATGCCCGTTCATAATTTGTTTAACTTGACTCTGCATGTCTTCAATCTCCACATCACCAAACCTCCCGACTCTTGTGATAACATACGGGCCCATCCATTTGCTTTTCAACTTTTCGTGAAAAAGTTTAAGCCGTGAATTATATAACCAAACTTTTTGCCCTTCTTCAAAAACCCGCTTTCTCAATTTAGCATCATGAACTTTTTTCAACTTGTCTTTGTATGCCGATGGGCATTCATAAGCCTCATCCCTTATCTCTTCTAATTCCGCCAACTTTAACTTTCTCAACTCATCGGCTTCATTCTAGTCCATATTTACACTCTTCATCGCCCACAACGCCCGGTGAGCCAACTCCATAGGCAAATGACATCCTTTTCTATAAACCAACCGGTAAGGAGTCGCTCCTATGGGCGTTTTGTAAGCGGTTCGGTATGCCCATAGTGCATCATCCAACTTCACCGACCAATCCTTCCTATCAACCCGCACCGTCTTCATCAATATTTCTTTAATTTGTTGGTTGAACACTTCAACTTGTCCACTTGTTTGCGGGTGATACGGAGTAGCAATTCGATGATTCACATTATACCATTTCAACAATTTCCCGAAATTGAAGTTCTTGAAGTGCGTTCCACCATCGCTTATTATCACTCTCGGAATGTCAAATCTTGCAAAAATATTGGATTGAACAAACTTACATGCCACGGTGTGATCATTGGTCCTTGTTGCTATATCCTCAACCGACTTTGAAACATAATCCACCGCCACCAAAATATATAAGTACCCATAATAATTTGGAAATGGGCCCACAAAGTCAATACCCCATACATAAAAAATGTCAACTGTTTTGGTCAAAAATTGACAATAGTGATTTTACAACCAAAATTAGTAAAATGGGACTAGGTGCTTGTAAAAATGACTTTGAACACAGAGATTTGTTATGAGGAAAAAACTCGTTATCCTAAGGATAACAAGAAAAAAACCCCGGGCGGTGAAAACTATCACCACCGGTTTATTAATAACAAAAAATGGTTACAAGTGTGGAGCTAAAACTCGATCGTGATTACAGAGAATGCGAGTACTAGTAAGTCTCGTGTGTCTAGTGTGTGTTTTGATTAAAGTTTGTAGCTCTATTTATAATGAAAAGAGTCTAACAACTATTGCCTATAATTATGGAAATGCTAGACTGAATCCAATTAGCCGTTAGTCGTTCTATCTAACACATTTTCCTTATCGGCCACGTTCTAATAACAGCAAGTGCGAGTCTTCGGGAGTTAATAGCAACGGTCTTTAACCTGGTAAACAAGGAAAGTAGCAGACAACGTGTTAGTTATATAACATAATTAGGATACCTGTTACCTTGGAGGATACCGCATCCTGGATTTGTTCTAAATATAATGATTGCTGAGGATACTGAAAATCCGAGCCCCAACAATTGTCCCCAAATTTAACAGTTGTAGATATGGTTTACAGCTGTAAAATTTTTGAATTTTGAATTTTGAATCTTCGCATGCGTGGTGGATTGTTGATGCATGTGTCATCCATCCGTCCTTTGAGTAAACCCTAGGCCGGCCTTATAATTACTTCGATAAATAACATTTTTACTCACTTGTTCTTCTATCCAGGTAATCTCGTTTTACTTTCTTTCCTTTATCTTCTGGAAACTATGAGTCCGAAGCTTCGTGATTCCGGTATTAAAGATTTCGTTTCCCAAAATCTTCTTTCCAACCCCGTGAATGAGACATACACGTTCAATAACAACGATATTGCAAGTTTACAGTCCCAAGGCTGCTTCCCTCCGGGAGCCGTTTTCCAACCCTTCGATCTGGTCGTCTTATCAGACCTTGTCTCTAAGACCTGGGTTTACTTTCCGTTTTTGCCGTTCAAAATCAGCTTTTCTTATCCATTTCTTGCTTTTACTACCGAGTTCTTTATTAGAACCGGTCTCAGTTTTGTCCAAACCATGCCCATGGTTTGGAGGACCTTGTTCGTTTTGGAGAGGTTAATCGCTGACCATGCCCTCGATCTTACCCTTTAGGAGCTTGCTTCAGTATATGACCTTCGCAGCCACGGATCTTCAAGATATCTTCTTAAAACCAAATCCAGTCGAACCCCCGCTTGTTCTAAGAAACACCCAGAATAATGACCAGTGGAAAAGACAATTCTTCTTTGTTAGGAGAGATTCTCTCCCACGACCTGATACTCTTCCTTATCTCTGGGTTTCCAAAAGTAGGATACTGTATCTTGAACATACATGTTGATATCTCTGTAACTGATATTGTTTATTTTTTGCAGCTTTGAAGTTCTTCGAGATTGCCCCTCCCACCAGAGAAACTGAGGATAAACTTGCCTCTTTCTTTCTTATTGACGAGGAGGAGAGGACGTTTTATTTCCAATCAGACCTTCAAGAATCATCTTCGTCCGCGAGCTCCGTTATGTCTGGTAAGAAATACTGAGATGTTAGCAAGAAATTTAAGGATCGGAGATATTAACCTGTGTATTCGTAGGCAAGTCTGCTCCTGTTTTTGCTCTTGAAGACATTGACAGCATGGTATCCACCCAAAGTACTATCAAGAAGGAACACATCCCCAGCTCTATCCCTCGACCGAAAGGCAGCCGAGCGAAAGGCTCTAAGAAACGGAAGAGTCAAGAGACCAGTGACTCCATCCCTGTACATGACATTGATTTCCATGATGCTATGAATAAGACCCAACAAGTATATTTCCCTTTTGTCACGTTTTCCTATATCTTGAGGATAATATATATTAAGGATTCCTTATCCTTGTAGGGCCTTGAGTTTCTTTCCTCCCGGTATACTGCCATGAGCCTTGAACTTCATGAAGCCCACACCCGCATCTCTGAATTGATGAAGATAGGGACCACAAAGACAGTCTTCTTGACAAGAAGATCAAAGAGCTAGATGGCGTGAAACAAGAGCTGTCAGTGGCCAAGAAGGAGTTAATTATTCAGGAAGCGGAGTGCTTGGTGAAGGTTCATGAGGTCATGGAGGGGGCGAGGAAGTCGGCTACTGTCTCCGTATTCCAGTCCCGGCTCAAGATAGCTAAGGAAGCAAAGGATGCTGGTCTGGATACTCCCTTTTGGGATGTAGCTGGTTGGGAGAGAGTTTTGGCTGAGCTTAATGGTGAAAGTGTGGAGGAGGCTGGTCCAAGTGGAGCTGAGAAGGCAGTTGAGGAGGCTGTGGAGGTGACGGTCAAGGATGCGGTGAAAGCGGTTGGTGCTGAGGTGCAATTGGGCGATGATGGCGGTAAAGAAAATGCTTGAGCCCAATTTTTTATGTGTTTGTGTTTGTTGGTCTGATGTTGAGTTGTAATGGTTGTTGAACAATTTACTTTTCAATCTTAAAAAAATATTATGCTTAGGATATTAGGATACATGGGTGGAGGGATCTTGACTTTCCAAGACGAAGCCCATGTTATCTTGACTTTTGGACATCTGGCAATATTCGGGTGGAGGGATCTTGGCTTTTCAAGACGAAACCCGGGTGTTGCCTTTTTAATTTCCTGCTGTTATGATTAATAATAATATAATCTTTTGGCTTTAAGCATTGTGTTCAGTAACTTGTAAGTTTTAGATAACTTGTCCGAATATACTTCGATTAGAACATGTCTTACGAAAATATCTTTAAGTTTTTGAAATACATTATCTTGAGGATAAAGTGTCCTAAACATAATTCTCAAATTCATCTTGCTTCGAAGTAGTATATTTTAAAGTTTTTATCTTTAGAAAATATGTTTTGAAACCCTATCATATATTAAGATAACATCTCTAAGGACCATATATTCTTAAGTCTTGTGTAAATATGAATTGTAGCAATTAAACCAAAGACAAAAATGTGTAAATAGACTTGGTGTAAATCAAACCAAAAGATTATGTCTTCAAAGACGAAATTTGTAAAAAGACTAAGTGTAAAGAGTACCTTTGTAGAGAACATTTATAAATTTTAACAAGCTTACACATGATGTCCCCAACTGCCGATCTTTTTAAGTATCAAGCTTCTGGAGATTTACTAAATTAAAAGCAACTTAGTAATATCTTTTACACTTAGTGACCTGGCCGATTTCCAATCTGTCAAGACAAAGTTAGATAATTCTGGCGATTAAGCCTTTTAACTAGTGATAAAGCCTTTTTACTGGCGACAAAGCCTTTTCTTGAGAGACTTGAAAATGTCTAAACTTGAGATGAAGCTGGGGAAAGTCCCAAACGTACAGGCATGAAAATGCCAAGACTTTAGATAACATGAAAATATTATAAACCTTAGATAACATGAAAATGTTATAAACCATATGTGTGACACGTCTGCCACTTATCTTAAGGATTCGGTATATAGCCAACAACAAACGGATTATCAGCTGGTCTGGTCCACCATCCTCGAACTATATCGAATCATCGTGCGCTCCAGGCGGCGTTAGAAAGGTGAATACCTTTAAACCTTAGACGATATCCAGGATATCTTATTCATGCGCTCCAGGCGTTCGTTGGAAAGGTGAAGACCTTTAAACCTTAGGAGATATCAGGGATATCATATTCGTGTATGAGATGATCAGCCTCTGACTGTTGTGAAGATAACGTATCCTTGGGATAACTGCAAAACACTAAGCTCTTGATGAGGTGTGGGTGTTAGCCTGGCTAACACCCCTCCGATGCTTAAGTCAGTAAACTTGATTCAGAGATAATAAAGTCCAAAAATGTAAAAAATAGACGAAGGAACATACCTTTATTCTAAGATGAACATACTAGTTAAGGATACTAACAAAAATATGCTTTGAGATGGATAGCATTCCAAGCTCTTGGTATAGGGACTCCTTCCATAGTGATTAATCTGTAGGCCCCTTTGCCCGCTTCTGAATCGATCAAGTAAGGGCCTTCCCACTTTGGAGCTAGCTTTCCATCTGCTAGGTTAGTGGTATTCTGGAATGCCTTTCTTAACACCATGTCCCCTACTTGGAACCTTCGAATCCTGATATTCTTGTTGTAGGACTTGGCTATTCTTTGTTGGTATGCTGCCATTCTAATCCTGGCGAGATCTCTGAGTTCATCAATAGTATCCAGGTCTTCAATAAGGCTTTGGTTGTTAGACTCAGTATCCTGGATGCTGGTTCTTGCTGTGGGGATCACCACCTCTGTAGGGATAACAACTTTGGCCCCAAACACCAAGGAGAAAGGTGTTTGTCCCGTTGCATTTTTTGAAGTGGTTCTATCAGCCCAAAGAACAAATGGTAGTTCTTCAGCCCATTTTCCCTTCTTGGACCACAATTTCTTCTTCAGATTGTTGATGATGATCTTGTTACTAGATTCTGCTTGACCATTAGCTTAAGGATGTACTGAAGTTGAAGTCACCATCTTGATTCCCCAACTTTCACAAAAGTTGGTTGTTCTACTTCCGATGAACTGTGATCCATTGTCACAAACAATCTATGCCGGGATACCAAATCTTGTCAGGATGTTGCGTTTGATGAATGAGATCACATCCTTTTCTTTAACTTGGACAAATGCCTCTGCTTCGATCCACTTGGAGAAGTAATCCGTCATGGCCAGCATAAAGTCCTTTCCACCAGGAGCCTTGGGCAGCTTTCCCACAATATCCATTCCCCACTTCATAAATGGCCATGGGGATATGATAGGATATAACGGTTCAACTGGTTGATGCAGGATGTTGCTGTGTCTTTGACAAGCATCACATTTTCTGGAGAAGTTCATTGCGTACTTCTTCATTGTTGGCCAGAAGTAACCTGTCCTTAGTATCTTGGATGCTAAGGCTCTGCCCCCAGTGTGGTTTCCACAATCACCTTCATGTATGTCCTTGAGAACTTCTTGTGCTTCTTGATATTCCAAGAAACTCAAGTATGGACCTGCAAGTGATTTTCTATACAAAACATTATTTAAAACAATGTACTGGGTTACCTTCATTTAGAAAGCTCTGGGATTTTCCCCTTTTGGGATCTCGTTATCCTGAAGATAACATATTATGGGATTGGTCCAAGATACTGGATTATCATGGTGATTTGAAGTCTCTAAGACTTCGAGGTTCTCCTTTGTTGCTGGAGTCAAGATATGCACGATAGGTATCTTGACATCTCCTGGTATCTTGAGAGCTGATGCCAAATTTGCTAAGGCATCCGCTTCAGTGTTCTCTTCCCTTGGTACCTGTACTATATCAAATGTTTCGAAACACATAGCTAATTTCTTAACTATTTCTAAATATTTTATTAAGTTTTCTGCATTCACTGCATAAGAGTCATTGAAATGGTTAGCTAATAACAAAGAATCAACATAAACTTGAAGATACCTGACATTCATATCCTTAGCTAATTGCAAACCAGCTATTAAGGCTTCATACTCAGCCTCATTATTAGTAGCCTGAAATTCACAAGATATAGATAAAGGTATAATGTCCCCCTGTGGCGATTTTAGTAGGATACCTAGACCTGTTCCTCTTATGTTGGAGGCACCATCCGTATGCAAGGTCCAACCTTCCTTGACCTCCAACTGCTGAACTTCTGTTTCTACTTCTCTGAGTATATCCTAGCTAAAATCAGCCACAAAGTCGGCAAGTGCCTGAGATTTGATGGTTGTCCTTGGCTCATACAAGATATCGTATGCACTAAGTTTTACAGCCTATTTTTCCATCCTACCTGACATTTCTGGTTTTCTCAAAACAGCCTTAATAGGATAGTTAGTTTTAATATGTATAGCATGGGTTTCAAAGTAATGTCTTAATTTAGTAGAAGCCATTACAAGTGCTAAAATTAATTTTTCAATATAAGAATACCTGGATTCAGCATCTAGTAGACTTTTACTTACATAATATATCGGATGTTGTTGATCTTCATGATCTTTGACTAAGACAACACTTATTGCACTTCCAGAAACAGCTAAGTACAAGGACAGTGGTTCACCGTCAACTGGCTTCATCAGGAGTGGTGCTGAGGATAAGTATTCCTTCAAGGATACCAATACCCTTTCTTGATTTTCTCCCCATTCGAACTTTTAATTCTTCCTCAGGATATCATGGAAGTCTTTACACTTCTCTGAAGATCTTGAGATGAATCTGTTGAGTGCAGCTATTCTTCCGGTCAATCTTTGGACATCTTTGACGTTTCTTGGTGATCTGATATCTAGGATGGCCTTGATCTGCTCAGGGCTTGCTTCTATTCCTCTCTTAGTGACCATGTATCCAAGGAACTTTCCTTCTTTGACCCAAAGTGACACTTGGCTGGATTCAGCTTCATGTTATACTCATCCAGGATATCAAATGTTGTTGCCAAGTCTTTGAGATGATCCTCAGCCTTTTTTGACTTTACCACCATGTCATCTATGTAGACTTCCATCGTGTCCCCTAGTTAGTCTTTGAACATCATGTTGACTAGCCTCTGGTATGTTGCACCTTCATTTTTTAGTCCAAAAGGCATTGCAGTATAACAGTATATACCTGTGGGAGTCATGAAGGCTGTATCTTCTTGATCCGAAGGGTCCATTTGAATTTGTTGAAATCCTGAGGATGCATCCATGAAGGTTAGCAGTTCATGGCCAACAGTTGCATTCACCATTGAGTCAATGTGTGGGAGTGGAAATGGATCTTTTGGACAGGCCTTATTCAGGTCTGTGAAGTCCACACATACTCCCCACTTTCCATTCTTCTTCTGGACTACAACTATATTGGCAAACCATCTAGGATATTGGACCTCTCTTATCATCTTGGTCTTAAGCAGATTCTGCACTTCTTCTTGTATGATAATGTTTCTCTCAGGAGCAAACTTCCTACGCTTTTGATGTACCGGCCTGAAAGATTTATCTATACCAAGTTTATGAGTGATTATAGATTTAGAGATACCTGTCATATCATTATGTTTCCAGGCGAAGGTAGAAGCTCTTTTCTTTAGGAAGGATATCAACTCCATCTCAATATCCTCAAGAATACTTGATCCTAATAATACTTTGATCTCAGTATCCTGAGGATCCAAAGATACTTCCTTTACATCCTGCTCTCTTGCTTGCAGGACCTTCCCCGGCTGTTTCTGTAATTTCTATGCTTGAGTAGGATTCGTAGTCCACTTCATTGATGATGCGTAACATTCCTTGGCATCTTGCTGATCACTTTCAATTTTGATGACTCCCCAAGGACTTGGGAGTTTCACACATTGATGATAAGTTAATGGTACTGCCTTCATGCTGTGGATCCAGCGCCTGCCTAATATCACATTACAATAAGATAATGAGTCAATAACACAAAATTTTTGTAGAGAGTTAGTTCCCACAATATATATTGGAAGATTGATTTCTCCCAAAGTGTTCTTGGTCTTGCCACTGAATCCTACGAGAACTGAGGATTTTGGAATAATCTCTATTTCGGGATATCCATCTTGTTCAAGGCATCCATTTGGATAATGTTCACAGAGCTTCCTCCATTAACGAGTATCCTGCGCACAAAACAGTTAGCTATACATAAAGTGATTACCAAACCATCATGGTTGGGATCCACAAGATCACATCGATCCTCCTCATCGAAGGATATGATCCTTTGAGTTGTCAGAGTGGAAGTGCGGAGAGGTCTTTCTCCGTTGTCCATCTTTGTTTCGCTGGAACGCTTCTTAGCCGCTAAATATGAGGTTCCACAGATGTCGGATCCTCTCGAGATAAAGGATACAATCTTAGCTCCAGGTGGAGGAGAAGGTGCCCATTCAGGTATCTTGATAGGATCCTGACTCTTGTTTTTGTTTTTTCCAAACAGTTCCTTTAGGTATCCTTTGCTGAGAAGATATCATATTTCTTTCCGAAGTGCTATGCAATCTTCAGTGCAATGGCCAAAGTCTTCATGGAATGCACACCATTTGGACTTGTCTTTGATGGATCCGGGCTTTTCATTTTTCTTAGGCCATCAGGCCTTGTCACCTAGATCCTGCATGGCACAAATCACACCACTAATACCAATATTAAAACAATATTCAGAGATTTTAGGATACTCTTCATCGTCTTCATCTTCTTCCACGGCATTTATCCTGGAATTATCCTGCTTGGAATAAGGCATGGGCCTAGAGAATTTCTGTGGAGTGTCCGACTTTCTATTGGCAGACTCATACTTCAGGATAACCGAGCTTCCATGAGCTTTCTTGTCATCCTCTAGCCGAATGTATCTTAATGCCCTGTTTCTGACTTCATCAAGATTCCTGCATGGAGTCATGACAAAGTCGTCATAGAAAGGAGAATCCTTCCTTAGTCCCATCTTGAAGGCTTCGACAGCAGCTGCCATGTCAAGGTTGGGGATCTCCAAAGATTCCCTGCTAAATCTGGTTATGTAATCCCTTAAGGATTCATGGTTATGCTGAAAAATTCTATATAAATCACCTGTCATTATCTCAAAAGATCTACTACAAGAAAAATTGATTATTTAACAAGTTAATCAAATGGGAAAATGAGGTAATGGTGTTAGAACGAATACTCAATAACCATTTAAGGGCTGGCCTCGTCAAAGTTGAACCGAATCCCTTGCATAGGCAAGCTTCTTTGATGTCAATGGGGATGGGGTTGATCTCAATCCTTTCTCTATATTGTGCTACGTGTTCCTCAGGATCCGTAGTGCTATCGTACAGCTTCATACTGAGCGTCTGGAATTTCTTGGGGATCTCCACGTCACATATAGGCCAAGTGAACCTGGATATCCTGTGGCTACTTGCGGGAACTTCAGTTATGGGATGTATTATCCACAGGATATTGGAAATCATATCCTTCATTTTTTGCAATTCCCTGGCTATCTCAAGGGATATCCCCTTATCCTACACATGTCCACGGTTAGTGTATAAATTAGCATTAAGTAAACTGTTACCGAGGTCGTGGTTAGGTCTCTGGTATCCTGAGCCTTGATGGCTAGTTCCTCCATAGAGAGTATCCTCAGGATAAGGTGACGTCTGCATAGGGATGTCATCTCCAATATGCACTTCAGAGGACACCATAGGAGATCCTGGCAAGAATATGTCGGCTGGCATGGTTGAACGAGGCTGCATGTTCATGGATTCTGGCCTTGTAGGTCTGGATAATTCTGAGGATACAGAAGGGTAGGTTCCCTAGTATCCTAACTATTGCTGGGGCGGAATCTTTGCTGATTGTGTCCCCAAGGATCCGGGATTCTGAAGGATAGATGATCCTGGAGAATCAAAATCAAGAACCTTGGGTATGATTGGAGTGGCTTCCTACCCTGGTTTCTTTTTGATTCCTTCAATCTCCTTGAATAGCCTTGAGTTGGTCTTCTCTTGCTGCTCCATGTAAGTTTTGACCTGTTTCATCAAAGCAAAAATATCATTGTTAGAAATGACCAGGTCTACCCGTGTAGAGGATCCCGCGAATGGTGGAAGTTCTTCTCTAGACTGGGTATTTTTCTTCGGCAGTGGTGGAGGTCTTGGGTTGACACTTGAAGCAATAGTGGCCACCGGAGCGAAGACTGAACTGGTTTTTCGTTGTGAGGCCATTGTCAAGAGAATGAAAGTGATTGAAAATGAAATAAACGAATTTCAAGGATTGAAGCACTGTAGCCCCATGGTAGGCGCCAAATTATTTTGGTCAATAATTGACAAAAGTGATTTTACAACCAAATTAGTAAAATTGGACTAGGTGCTTGTAAAAATGACTTTGAACACAGAGATTTGTTGCGAGAAAAAAAATCGTTATCCTAAGGATAACAAGAAAAAAACCGCGGGTGGTGAAAACTATCACCACCGGTTTATTAATAACAAAAAATGGTTACAAGTGTGGAGCTAAAACTCGATTGTGATTACAGAGAATGTGAGTACTAGTAAGTCTCGTGTGTCTAGTGTGTGTTTTGATCAAAGTTTGTAGCTCTATTTATAATGAAAAGAGTCTAACAACTATTGCCTATAATTATGGAAATGCTAGACCGAATCTAGTTAGCCGTTAATCGTTCCATCTAACACGTTTTCCTTATCGGCCACGTTCTAATAACAGCAAGTGCGAGTCTTCGGGAGTTAATAGCAACAGTCTTTGACCTGGTAAACAAGGAAAGTAGCAGACAATGTGTTAGTTATATAACATAATTAGGATACCTGTTATCTTGGAGGATACCGCATCCTGGATTTGTTCTGAATATAATGATTGCTGAGGATACTGAAAATCCGAGCCCCAACATCAACCACCAATATGGGTTGCAAAGGCATCTCATCTCGTTTTGAAATTCCACCCATCTTTTGACAATTAACACAATGGCGGGCATATTCACTTGCATCTTTAAAAATTGTGGGCCAATAAAACCCACAGGTAAGAACTCGGTACCCCGTCTTTTGCCCACTAAAGTGACCACCACAAGCCGATGAATGAGCATGTGCCAAAATCTCTTGAACTTCTGATTCGGGAATGCACCGCCTAATGATTTGATCGGCACCAATTTTGAACAAATCGGGTTCATCCCAAATATATTGCTTGACTTGGGATAAAAATTATTGCCTCCTTTTCTTGGTATAATATTTCAGCATCTCACCCGTGGCCCAATAATTGACAAAATGACCATACCACGGTGTGGTGGAAACGGCTAACAACTGTTCATCCGGAAATTTCTCGTTTCTCTCTATCGGATCATCAACACCTTCAAGTGTAATTCGCGACAAGTGAGTCACGGATTTCAAGATCAAACTCTTGCAACAATAACACCCATCGAATCAAACGCGGTTTTGCATCTTTCTTCTCCATCAAATATCGGATCTGAATATACCACAACTTTACTTCCCAAGATATACGAACAAAACTTATCTAAGGCATACAATACTGCAAGCAACTCCTTTTCGGTAGTGGTGTAGTTCAATTGTGCCTTAAATAAAGTTTTGGTCGCATAATAAATTACCACCGGCTTTTTGTCCACTCTTTGACCCAAAACCGCTCCAACCGTGCTATCACTAGCATCACACATAATTTCAAACGGCTTTGACCAATCCGGTGATTGTAGAATTGGTGCTTGCACTAACTTCTCCTTCAAACTGTCAAACACTTGCAAACATTCATCAGTAAACACAAAGGGGACATCCTTCAATAAGAGATGAGATAAAGGTTTTGAAATTGCACTAAAACCTTTAATGAATCTCCTATAGAATCCGGCATGTCCCAAAAACGATCTCACCCCTTTGACATTTTCGGGTGGCAAAGATGAAATTAATCTTTGCTTGATCAACTTCCACCCCCCTACTTGAAACCACATGATCCAACACAATACCTTCTTGAACCATGAAATGACTTTTCTCCCAAATTAACACTAAGTTTGTCTCAACACATCGTTTTAAAACTTTTTCTAAATCGTTGAGACACGACTCGAAAGTTGAACCAAAAATGGAGAAGTCATTCATAAAAACTTCAAGTGAATCCCCGACCATGTCTGAAAATATGCTCATCATACATCTTTGAAAAGTGGCCGGGGCATTACACAATCCAAATGGCATTCGTCTAAAAGCAAAGGTGCCATATGGACAAGTAAAAGTGGTTTTGTGTTGGTCATCGGGATGGATTGCAATTTGATTATACCCCGAATACCCATCCAAAAAACAATAATATTTTTGACCCGAAAGTTTTTCAATTATTTGATCAATGAATGGTAATGGAAAATGGTCTTTTGAGGTGGCGGTATTTAATTTCCTATAATCAATGCACACTCGCCACCCGGTTACCGGTCGGGTGGCAATTTGTTCACCATTATCGTCTTTTATTACCTGGATGCCGGCTTTCTTGGGCATTACCTGTGTCAGGATCACCCATGCACTGTCTGAAATGGGATAAATGATCCCCGCATGCAACCACTTGATTACCTCCTTTTTCACCACTCCCCTCAATTTTGGGTTCAATCTTCTTTGAGTCTCACTTGTTGGTTTAGCCTCCTCATCTGTAATTATTTTATGCATAACAATAGAAGGACTAATACCTTCTAAATCTGCAAGCGTCCATCCAATGGCCGCTTTATGTGCTTCCAACACCTTCACTAACCGCCCACTCTTGAGCTTCCTCCAAAGTTGAAGCAATGATAGCCGGGAGGGTTTCATTCTCCCCTAAGAAAACGTACTTCAAGTGGCTTGGAAACTCCTTCAATTCCACCTTTGGTGGACACTCCAAAGATGGTTTTGTATCCGAATTGATTTCCTTTGGCAAACTCTCCCAATGATGTGTCCATGGTGGTCTTCCCTCTTGCAAGGCTAAAGCATCTTGTCTTTGTTCCTCCATCCGCAAAGCACACACGTGTACCTGTTCAAATCATCACAAATACAAACTTCCACACAATCCTCATCACATTCATGAGGATTACAATGTGATGTGTTGTAAAACACACGTATTTTCTGCACCTTTTATCTACGTATTATATTATATTTTGTGTGTTTTTACTTGTTTTATATAGGTTTTACATAGTTTTTATTATCTTGTAGGTTTTGGGTGAAAAAAAGAAAGAAACCGAGCTTTTCGAGGAGCTTAATGGACTTTTACGCATATGATTTCAAGACCAAGCTCAAAGCCCGGCCCATATGTATCATGGAGGCCCAAGTCTTACATTATATCATAATACAAAAAAAAGAAAAAAAAACCCTAACTAGCAGCTAGGTTGCGATCGGCCAGCAGGAGGAAAGAAGGAGGAACAAAATCTTTTTTCGGCTAGGGTTCAAGTGTTGTGGCGGCTAGGGAAGGAAGAAGACACAAGAACCAAGCTTCAGGATCGTTTACCATCAGTTGTGGCAGCCGAGAACAGCCCCATACTCATCTTATATCCTTTCATTCATTACTTTGTTCAATCACTTTCTTATTCTTGCTAAATTGTTAACTAGTTTTGCAATTGATTGAGAGATTGAATTGTTTATGATTAGTATTGATCATTGAATGATAGTTATGATGTTTGGAATGGTTTATTTGATGTTTTTATTGATCAAAAGCTGCTGTCCAAAAATTATGAGAAGCTAAACTTGTTAGTTCTACCTAGGAATGATGATTATTGTTAGTGTTTGATGAGCTTGTTGGATTGTTTAATTGATGGACTTGAATTATTATTGTAAAGTTTGATTTAGACATGAAATAGATTGTGTTAGTGGCTGGAAATTTTAGTAATTCATTGCATAAACCCCTGGTGTTGGTTAATTAGTTTTGTGTTGATTGATCGGTGCATTGTTTGATTCTAGACTTTGTGCTTAGGGTTTGTTTGCGGTAGGTACAACCGTAGGGTTTTGTTGCGTGAATTTGAGGTTAAAGTACAGCGGGTAGGCACCTTCTTAGAGACCAAGAGGTGATAAGAAGTTAGGGTTGTCTCATTGCCTTTGCATGCTAGAATAAAAATTGCGCTAGAGCGAGTTCGTTTCTTGTCAGGTTTAGGTGTTTTGAGCGACTAGTTGATCTATTTTGGTTTAAGTTGAATTGTTCCCCTATCCTTGGTTGTGTAGTATTCATTGCCATTAGGGACTAGTTTTGGTGAGACCGAGAGGTGAGTCAACATTAGAACACGTTAACGATTGTTTCCCAGTTTGGTCGTTTTAGCCGATTTTGAGTAGTTTAGGCTTGTTGAGTGAGACCGAGAGGTGATCCAGTGAGCCCGAGCAATCCTTAGTCATGTCATCTTTAGGAACCGGTGTCTAGATAACATTCAATCCATTAGCTTGTTAGGCCTACAATTTGATTCAGACCTAGGTAGCCGTTTTTCTCCATCCTAAGTTAACACAGTTAGTTTTTCGTTAAGTTTTCTATTTTAGGTAACTTTTGTCAGTCAGTCTAGTTAGTCCAGTTAAGTTAAAAGAAATAAAAAATCAATTAAATATTATTCTTAGGTAGGTCGTGTCTAGGGTTAGTGATCGTTAGCGTCCTACGTGTCCACGTGTTCGATACTCGGACTTCCTAGGTCTATACTACTTACGATCGGTACACTTGCCGGTTGTGTATGGTTTTAGGATTTTCGTTTTATATTTAAAGCTTAGTTGTGAGGGTCATTGTAATAGGGTTATCCGACGCACATTACAATGATCCACCACATCTGCCAAAAAACATTCTACACCACTCAAAGAATTAGCAACGTTAGTAAAAACATTTAAACGCATTTTTCGATTACCAAACGCCATGTCAACAGTACCAAATCTACAATCAACGATTGCATGAGCAGTGTTCAAAAATGGTCGACCCAAGATAACATTTTGTTGTTGACTTGAGTCACCTGATGAATAATCCAAAACCAAAAAATCCACAGGATAATAAAAATCCTCTACCTTCACAATTACATCCCGCACGATTCCACGGGGGAGTTTATGAGACAAATCGGCCAATATAACTGTGGTCTCCACACGTTACAAAGGACCAAAGTCGTATTGGTCATATAACCCCCCCGAGAGAATGCTCACTCAGGCCCCAAGATCCAATAATGCCCTCGACATTTGAAAATCACCCACTTGAATGCTAATTAAGGGTGTTCCTGGATCTTGAAGCTTAGGTGGGAGATCTCCTTTTAAAACCGCACTTACCCGCTCAGTTAAATCCATCCGCTTAGACACTTTTTGTTGCCTCTTTTGAGTACATAACTCTTTCAAAAATTTTGCATATGCAGGCACTTGTTTTATTGCTTCAAGTAAAGGTAAATTCACTTTTACCTATTTAAACACTTCCCACATTTCCTCCTTCTAAGGACCCAGTTTTAAAATTACATTTTTCTTGCGCGGGTCAAGCAAAGCTGAAGGAAATGGAACTACATTTGATTCCACTTCCTTGTTTTTATCATTTAAATTTGGGGCTTGACCCAAAGTTTGCAACGGTTTCTCAAAAGTGACATGTTTAGTGGGTTTATTGGTTTCAATTTCATCATCATCACTTTCCTTACCCGTAATATCCTCCACTTCCCCATCAACCAATTCCGGTGATAAATTAGCTTTATACTCTTTACCACTTCTCAACACACTAACATGATTAATAGGAACATTACGAGACGAGTTATGAAAAGGATTTACCTTGGTGTCACTTGGCAATTGACCTTTGTTTTTCTTCAATTCTGCCACTTCAGTTGCAAGTTGACCCATTTGAGTGGTCAACGATTGGATTGCCTTGTCACGAACTTCATCCTTTTGCATTCGGGCTTCATCAAGTTGATTCCTTTTCTGCATGTCTTGTTGCATCAACTTTAACATGTCCATTACTTCATTCCCACTTGATGAACTTTGACCCGAAGACCTGCTTTGACCACCACCCGTTCCTTAAAATTAACCTTGACTTCCTTGATTGTTCCTACTTTGAGCATTCCCTTGATTAAAATATTGTTGATGAGGAACAAAATGGGTTTCAGAAGTCCATTGAAAATTAGGATTGAGTTGAGTTGACTGATTTCCATATCGAAAATTTGGATGGTTTCTCAACCCGGGGTGGTAAGTGTTTGAGTTCATGTTATAATTTCGATTACCACCTCCTTGACCTTGAATTGTGTTTACCTCTTCAACTTACCCTTCCACACCTGGACACGTATCACTAGCATGTCCCAACCCATTACAACTCGTGCACACATCATACACTTGATTAGAAACTTGAGGTGCTTCATTGTTAACCGCGTGTACCTGTGGTCTTGTAATAGCCGGCCTTGCTCTTCTTGCGGTTTGAGCCTTTCTCTTTGATGTGACCGACATTTGCTCCAAGAATGCCCAATCATCTTGTTCATAATTGGTACCAAATGTACCATTTGTGATAGACATTAAATCCCTCTCATCTTCCGCATTCAACCCCTCATGAAAATCATTTAACAACTCCCAAAGAACAATACCATGGTGAGGACAATTCTTAATCATCATATTGAACCGCTCAAATGCTTCATGAAACATCTCACCCAGTTGTTGTTGGAAGCTTCTCAAACTTCGTCTTGCATCATTAGTTTTTTGGGCCGTGTAAAACTCTTCCAAAAACCTTTGTTGCATCTCGGCCCAAGTATAAATTGATGCAGAAGGCAATGTGTAAAACCATCTCTTTGCGTTATCTTCTAACGAAAATTGGAACAGAACCAACTTAACCTCATCCGGTGAAAAACCTTGACCCCCGATCGTGTTGCAAATCGAATCATATGCCTCCAAGTGAAAATAAGGTTCTTTTGTTGCTAGACCCTTATACTTTGGTAAACTTTGAAGCGCATTGGTTCTAACCTCAAACGTTCTTCCATTTTGATTTTGAGGAATAACCACCGGAGATGGGTTATTGGTGATGACCGGTCTAAAGTGAGCTTCAATTCTCCTTACCATCTCTCTTGCATGCCTTCTTGGTACCCCCATTGGTACTCTTGGTTGGCCCATTTGTCTATACACAGGCCTTGGTGGTTGATATTGTTGAACTTGAGGTTGAGGCATTGGTTATTGAGGTTGTTGATAATAAGGTTGTGGAGGAACTTGTTGCAAGGGTTGTGGTTGTTGCAGTTGTTCTTGATGTATATGTGGTCCACCTCATTGTTGCATTTGTTGTTGCTGTACATAACCAAATTGACCTTGAACCCTTAATTGATTCCCATCGGCCCCACTTGAATATCCCTCTTCATACTCTTCATACACCTCATTGCTATCACCATAACGTGGCCCACCAAACCAATGCGGCCCCGACCTAAGACCGAGTGAGGTATGGATGATGGGTGGGTCTTGTGGTAATGTGTATGGCTGATTATAAGGTGGGTTCTGTTGAGATTAGAAAGGTGATTGTTGTGAGTTTGATGATTGTCCTTGAACAGGCATGAAGTTGTTTAAAGGTGGAAGGTTAGATGGTGGTTGAAAACTGAACATGGTTGAGGTAGGCTCACTCGTAAGACTTGTAGTGGTAACGGGTTCAGTGGATAGTGGGAATGTGATTGTTGTGGGTGGTGGCATTGGTGGTATGGATTGACTTGAAGTCATGATTGTTGTGTCGGTTGTTCGGCTTTATGGGCTTGGAGACCCAATAATCTTATTCTCGTGTTGAAGAATCCGAATCTGATGAAAAGTTCGTTCGATTTCAGGATTAAAAGCTAACGGTGATGAAAACCGAGAGCTTCGCATATGCATATACCTGTAAGTACCTGCACACTAACACAACCCGCGTAAAAATGAAAATAACAATTAAACAAAAACTATAAAAATTAACACACGTTGCGCACTACTCCCAGGCAACGGCGCCAAAATTTGACTTGACGTCGAAGACTCAATCAAAGATAAACCAAATACAACTAAATAGCTAGCAGTAAGTGGGTGTTGAACACAGAGAGTTTGTAGAATATGTGTTAATCAAGTAGTTTAGCAATTAAACTAATATAAAATGACAAAAAGTAATTTTCAAGTTGATTTTGATTGGGTTTTATGAACTAAAATAAACTAGCAAATAAGTTGTAAACAATCGATTAAGCAAGTATTCCTCTTGGAGTTCGGATTATTACGCAACACTCTTGTTAAAGTTCAATGGATAAACCATAATATCTCGGTTTTGTGTAAATATAATTGTTTGTGATTAATCAAGAACTAAGTACTCGGATTCCTAGAACGCGAGGTTGTTACTTGGTAATCAATCAATAAGTTTAACCCTAATTCCTTCTACTAAATCTCAATTGTCAACGACACCAAAAACGTATAGATTGAAATTAGGTTTAAATGATATGGTCAATTTACAAACAATCACATAAACATCATGATTATACTAACATAAACAATTAGACAATCAATCCAATGTTCAAGAATAATTAACATAAAGTGTCTTGTAAATAACCTTACATCCAAGAGAAATACCAAAGAAATTAGCCACTCATGATGTTGTTGATCATCATAGCATCAATTGTCTTCATCAAACGAATCAAACACACCAAATAATGATTACAATCACCAAGATAATGTCTTAAACTCTACAAAATCATCTCCAAGTAATTCTAATTGAAAGATGATTGAAAAAGCAGCCAAAACCGCCAAATAAAGCCAAGGAAACACGGCAGTTACGCTCGGACCGTGGTCCACGGTCCACTCCACAGTCACCAAAGACGCTACGGTATGGTGTGTTCTACCTCTTTTGTTCCAGTTGACCGTGGCCCATGGTGTTGACCGTGGACCACGGTAGAGCAGCTTCCCATTTTCTTATTTTCTTCATATTTTTCTCGTTCTAGCTCTGATTCCTTCGCCGTTTTCGCCCATGCTCTTGTATCGTCATCCTTTAACTCTTCAAACTTGTAATCACACAAATAACAGTAGTTATCTAATTCCACTAAATTTAGTTGATTTAACAACTATAATTCTATCCGTTAACTCAATTAACATCGTCCTGACGAATCACTCGTCACATAACATTCATTTTTTTACATATTTAGATGAAAACGAGAACGATATTGAGGAACAACTTGTAGAAGACATAGAAGCATTGATTCCGACTTATAACAGTAGCAACTTATATTGATCAAAAAGGTATTAAAGTCATTCTCTTTGCAACTTAATTTTATGTTTGTATATTTGTTAATAAAACAACTATATTTTTTAAGAAGAAAACGAGATTAAGATGGAGGAACAACTTTCAAAAAATGAAGCATTGATACTTTCATTGTCTAGTGACATGGTGAAGCATTAATCTTTTAATGTTATGATTGTTTTTTGTTGAAAATTTGAAATATATCATTGTTTAGTGGCATGATGAAACATTAATCTGTTAATGTTATGGTTGTTTTTGGTTGAAAATTTGATATATATCATTGTCTAGTGACATGAGGAAGGATTAATCTTTTAATGTTATTGTTGTTTTTGGTTGAAAATTTGAAATATATTTCATTAAGCCATAGTGATAATTTGGTAATAGTTTAATAGATAAAGTTCTTTTTGAATATATAACCATAAAAACAACCGAAGAGAAAAAAACACAAAAAACAGCCATCTTTAGCTCTAAACATGATTTTAAATCCTTTTGGTGATTTCCTTTCGGTGTCAAGTGTTCACCTTTCCTGTGACCTTTGATATAATACAATCAGCATATGTTATTATCTCTACTATATATAAAGCGGGAGTCATGGGCAAAGTTAAGAGTGTAATTTTAAGAGTTTTACAACTCATAAAGCACATGTTACAAGCCTCAAGATGGGCAAAAATGTCATTGCAAAATCAAACATTATGTGTGTCTCCATTTTAATTAAAATAGTTACACTTTATACCCTTTAATTATAGTTACCTTATTTAAATTTTAAAAATTCTTACATGATTGCCCACTCATCTTTTATACTTAACTTGACAACTTTATTTAAAATTCTTATTCTTTATATATATTTTAATATATTATGCTATAAAAAAACCGAACTTACCATTGCGACGTGCATATTTTTTGAAGCGTTTCGATATAAAATTTATTTAGTACCGACTTATCAATTATAATGTACAAGTTTATTATGCAATAATGTACAAGTTAATTAAGCATTATTATAATATGGCTGGTAATTACAAACTTCAAATTACACCCCTAGAACAATTCATGAACCGATTTACCCTTTGAAGCTAAAAAAAATAAAAATTGTTTATTAAAATATAAATCTAATTCTTATAATCAGAATTGATGTAAATGAGATACATCATAATTTCACATATTTAGTTTTACTAAACATAATTAAAGCGTGATAAACCAAAATCACATTTCTTTCTATATTAATAACATCACGTCTATTATTTGTTATATAACCAATATATAAAACATCATTCCACTTCAAAGCATATATATTTTGAATAGATGAAATTCTTTTCATTTGTTTATGAGAAAAATGAGGGAAAATAACGAAACCAAAAATTAAAAAATCACGAAATCATAAATTTTAAAACCATATATGAGTAAATATAGACGCGTTTTTACTTCAAAAGAATATATACATTATGTTGACTGGCATAAATGTATAATCATATAAAAGAAAATTTATCATTTCATCGGTTTAACATAGCATCACTTCATTGATTAAATTAATTCATTCATTGATTAAAAGAACCAACATAATATTTATTTATTTGATAATCGTCATGGAAGCGTTACGCCACTTCAAAATAAATGCATTTTGTTTAGTATCTAAATCAACATATCTTTTCAAATTTGCACAAACAATTATTTAGCACACATATTACAACGATTAAAATGCATGAAGTTGTTTTTTCTTATGTTATTGTGTATAAAATGTTGGCGCACTTCCATGGGAAGTGCTTAAATTAGAGTTTGTTACCCATATCACTTTATATTAGTATCCTCATGGATGTTTCGTTCGAAATTTTCAAACATATAATCGAGAGAACCTGTTTCTTTATCTCACACCGTCTACCAGCTTCATAACAAACTAGATATCCTCATGGATGTTCTCTTTGAAATTTTCAAGCACAAAGTAAGTTTCTTAAATTAAGGTTTCCTTTCTTCTAAAATTTTCCTAATCCATTTAATTTATTTAAGATCCATAACAGCATGTGTAGAATAATTCTCTTACCGTTAGATAATTTTTTTAAGGCGATGCAGTTTCAAGTAAAAAGAAGTTGTAATTGTAATATATATTTAAATGTGAAACAACTTCAAGTAAAAAATGGTAATTGTAATATATATACTATATTATATAAAACTATAAAACATATATGAAAAAACAAAAAGGTAAGTTTATATAAAACTTAAGAGTTAAAATAATTACAAGTGTAAAATATATTGTAGTCCCAAACTAAGCTGAGCGAGTTAGCTTGATTTTTAATCAAGTCGAACTCGAGTTTAAGATTTCAACTTTAATTTCGAGCTGAGTTGAGTTGGCAGGGCATTAAGTTTGAGTCGAGTTTGAGCTAACCTAGGCTTGGCTCGCTAACAGCCTTTAAGTGTTGTTATCCGCTGCATCGCGCGGGCATCTGACTAGTGGCTTTAAGTAGGGGTGATAAATGAGTTAGAATGGTTTAAGCTAAAAGTTGGAATGGGTCCAAATAGGTTGAGACCAAAAACCCCTAAAAAAATTCAAAAAAAAAAAGAATAAAAAAAATCATGACCTAAAATATAAATAAAAAAAAAAAAAAACTAAAATGTTTCATCGGTTGTCCTCGTTCAAAAAAAAAAGCCTCGAAACCTGTTCCGATCCAAACCAAAACAACCCTTTTCATAATTGACTCGTTCTGACCCTAACTCATTTCGACCCTAACCCATTTCGATCCATGACCCATTCGACCCAACCCAACCCATTTGCCACCTCTAAATTGACAATAAGTTCAAAAGTAAAGTAAAAATAATCTAAAATTCAAAATATTCAAAACAAGAAGTCAATAACACCAATAATAGTATGGACTAAGAAACTACAGTATGACTTATAGTATGACTTATTGGGTTTAATTAATTTGTAATGTGCATTTATTATTTATATGCAGTTGACGCAAATTAAAAATAATAATTATATATATACATATGCATGTATATAAATTTGAATAATAAAAAGTCATAAATTCGTATTCGATTTATATATTCAAATACGAATCGAATCGAATTCGAATTTTTTAAAACCGAATTCGAATCTTAATAATCGAATTTCGAATATTTTGAATTCGAATAAAAATCTGAACACCCCTAACAGGGTCCAAAGTTCTGGTCAAAACCGGGCCACGAAAACCGAACCAATCGATTTATTTGCCCGTCCGTCCCGGTTTGAAATGAGATGAGTCGGTTTAAGATACTCGATTGGTGAGTCGGATTATTATTAAATAAAGATTTTATGATATGATAATAATAATAATAAAATAGACAGCGAAATCGAACTGCCCAAAAGGGGATACCCACTTTATCTATCAAGAACAACGACGATCCCAAAATCCACACAAACCCTAGCCTACCCCCCTTTCATTTCATTTCAATCTCTTAACAATCAATCAATCAACCACCAATCAATTATTCAATCAATCAATCTTATCCGTCCGGCCGCCGTAACATCCACCTAGGGTTAGGGCTTTTTCAAATTAGGGTTAGGGTTTCGATTTAATTGAGATGGAAGGTTGCATGGACGGCGGTGGCGTGGTGGTGGTATGACGTCAGCACAATGTCACCGGCGCCGGAAGATGATGGGTAGAGGTTGCGGCACTGAGGAAAAACATTGTCCCGTTTCTACTTCTAGGGTTTCAAACAAAACAGTTACAGATACAGATATAGATACAGATAACAAAGGTATACAACTGGCTCCAACTGTAGGGATAGATTGCTACTCACAGGCTTCTAAGGCGCTTGCGCCTGTGCATCCCTTTGATGTGGAGGATGGGCAGAGTAATAAGAGTGCAGGTGCTGTTACTGTTAGTACTACGCTTCCTGCTGGTTTAGCCAGTTTGTTGTCCAAGCAGTCGGATAACAGTCATAAGCGCCGTAAGAAGTCCTCGCATTTCGGGTTGGATACGAAGAAAAACAAGGCGTCGGCGAGGGAGAAGGCGAAAGTGAACAGAATTTGGTTCGAGACAGAGGATTATTTTAGGGAGGTGAGTGTGGAGGATGTGGAGAGGCTTAATAGAGCTTCTTATATTAGCGGAAACATCGTCTTTTCCATTCCGTATCCTGGAAATAGTAAGAATGAAGTAAGTGATAATAGTAATAATAATCATGAAGGTGGTGTTGTTGATGTTGCTGTTGCTGTTTTGGGTGCTGAGCAGCAAGATGTTAACCAATTCATGGAAGTAGATGGTGTAGGTGTAGGTGTTAATGATAATACACAAAAGCAACAAGAAGATAATAACGGTGTTTCTCTACCACAGTCATCTGGTGGGATAGAATGGCTTTTAGGTTCTAGAAGTAAGATATATTTGACCTCTGAACGGCCTTCCAAGAAACGGAAACTGTTGGGAGGGGACGCAGGTTTGGAGAAGCTTTTTGTTGCTCGATCGGTCAAAGATGAAGGGCCATCAACATGCTGCCATTATTGCAGTATTGCGGACACAGGCAATCAGTTGAACAGATTGATTGTTTGCAAGTCTTGTGGTGTGACAGTGCATGAGAGATGTTATGGTGTGCAGCAGGATGATGGAGATGGTTGTTGGGAGTGTTCTTGGTGTAGGGCAAAGAGGGGTGAAGAAAAGGTTAGTGATAGTTGTCTGCTTTGCCCTCAGCAGGGTGGTGCTTTAAAGCCTGTAAAGAAGAGGTGTGCTGGGGATGATGATGGAGGTGTTGTTGAGTTTGCACACTTATTTTGTTGTCAGTGGATGCCTGAGGTCTATGTTGAGGACACGAAAAGCATGGAACCAATTTTGAACATTGAGGGCATTAAGGACGTGCAGAAGAAGGTGATATGTTATCTTTGTAAGGTGAAACGTGGTGCATGTGTCCGGTGCAGTTATGGTATGTTGTCACATCAGTTCACTCTTTCATATCTATTGTTATGAATACAGAATATAGTTATGTAACTGATATATGCAGGATTCTTGTATCGGCAAGTCAGTAAGTTTTAGTACAATATCCAAACAAATGCCTTATACTTCATGTTTCTACTTGTTCAGTGTAGAGTATGCTTGTATATTTTTTATTATATGAAGGAAATAATACATGCTTAACTACATCTTAATGAATGTCTTATGCTTTGTGTTTAGACTGCTAGAAACTAGCCATTCTTTTATAGCTGGTTGGAACTTGTGTCACATATCATCTTTTGTGCTCTTAACATAGTAGATAACTCTTATAGTCTTGTTAAATGGAGCGTTCTTACGTTAGTGATATTGGCCTCTTGATTCAGTAGCGTGTGGTGAAGAGTTAACATATGTGGTCGTTTTTGTGTCATTAGTTATGAAATATTGTATTTAGGGGGTGTTTGGGATTTCCTATTTATTTCATTAGGTATGAAAAGTTATAAGTCACATTCTTGTGACTTAATTAACTTTTCCACTCACAACATAAGCAATCCCAAACGAGTTTTAACTTTAGTTGGCTAAAATAAGCAATCCCAAACACCCCCTTAAATGGTCAGACCATATTTATCCAAATTTCTTTGTTGCTTTATTACGTTCTTTTTAATTTTTTGTATGTTTTGTTGATAATGAATGAGCTACAGTCTCAAACATCTTAGCTGTCTTTCAGTTATACGGTGCAATATTATATTTGTGATTTTAGATAGGAATCATTTAGTCATGGAAAAATGTATATCTTTATCATCTTGACATGTTACAGAGTAGTCAGAATTTAAGATCATAGTAGTCAAAGACAGTCTAGGTGCAAAGATACAAAACCGCCTTGTTTCTATCAAGATGCAAAAAACTGGAAAAGGTTAGGCCAAAATTTGCAAAAAAACTTGTCTGAAGTCTGAATCAGCCTAAACTACTCTGAAACAGTCTAAACCAGCCAAAATTATGTCCAAACCAGCTAAAATGACCTGGAATACACATGCGTCTAGCTTGTTTTGGGCACACACTTTTTGATTGCCTTGTGCTTAAGCGATAGGTTCACCCTTTGCGCCTTGAGTGCTTCTTGAGCTTTTTGACCACCTAGTTAAATATTCAGTGTCATTTAATAAACAGAGACATTGAAAATCGCAATATAGACATATCAACTCTATAAAAATGTAAACATAAATTAAATGTACCCGTTTGATACAAAAGACAAGTTGTTAGGGTAATTGGATATCTTGTTTTCTTTGGATGTCTTTCTGTTTCTTTTGGAAGCCATTCTGTTTCTTTTGAATAACTAGTCTTTGATGTGTGTTTTAAGTACTTAATTGTTTGTAAAATCAAGCCAGCCAATTGATTGGGCAAGTGGCTTGCAACTAACTGGAAATGCACAAATTATTCTGGCCAAAGCCAATCATTATAGAGTTGTCTTTAGCTGAAGGGAAGCATATTGGTAGTTTTCAGTGGTTGCACTAGAAGTGAAAACTTGTATAATGCTAGTATCACCAATTTGGAGTCTTAGATAACTATTGTCCTTTGGGTACAAGAGAAAAGATTTGATTTCTGGAAATATGTACTCAGTACATCTTGTAACAATGTAGGTGACCATGTAGTTTGTCATAAGCAATTATAGGAACAAGATTTGTGAGTTTAAGACTTTTATCTACTTTTAAAACATGTCGTGAAGTTATTTACTCTAATCCAAGAGGGATTTTAATTATCTGCCACTTATAAGCTATTTTGTGTTGCTTTAGTTTGGATCGTTGCTTGTTGAGAAGCATGCAGGTTTTTTTTAAAATTTTTTACTGTGCTTAAACTATGAAATCTAACTTCCACTACTCAGACCTTGTATCATTACCATGCGGGGAATACTACATTTGGAAGTTGAAATAAAGTGGTGGTATTAATAAGCTCTTACACAAGGGCACAACATTCACCATACTTTATCGTGATTCTGGTCACGCACTTATGCTTGTGTGGCTCAGTGCCCACGATAAATGAGTTGGGCATTGGTGTTTCATCATGCGCTATATTTTTTTTCTGTTCAAGCTTTCCGTTTACCATTATTTGATACCATCTGTTGATTAGATTATTCTTGTCTTTATAAACTGTTATTCTAAAAGTTATTATAATGATAAATAGCCTAACTGAAATACGTGTTAGTGTTGGTCATGGACTGGATTACTTTCATTTACAAATAGCCATTAGCCAGAATTTTTTTTGTTCCATTTTCTTATTTCATATATCAGCCCTGGGTTCATGTTCATTTTTTGTGATATCAGTGGATGAGTTGTCTGTGCTGCATATCATGTGGTGAAAGCCAAAAGTTTTGCATTAGTAAACTAAATTGGTGCAAGTGGATTTCTGCTGTATGTGATATTTTTTGTACGCAATAATTTACTACTGCTATAAGAAGCGCTGGAAAAATATACATCTTGCATGTTTAAAGGGAAGAATAGTCATCCACTAGTAGGATTCTTAGTTAGGCAGTCAGCGGTGCAAGGCACAAAGGGCTTGCTTGTTGGTGGAAATTACAATGGGCCCATGCATAGATTCATAAAAAAGTCTAAAATCTAACATTTTTTAGTGATACAATGGATACATAAAAAGCTAATTGGTTGTAGGAGCTTTAGTAAAGGAGTTTAAGAACATGTATGATGGCACTATCCCCAAGATGGTTACATGCTAGATTGATGCATGGCCTGTTTACTGATTTCTGTTATATCGTTTGGGTGAAAAAATGCAATTAATCAATTAAGTGAGCTTTTTGGACCTCACTGAACATCCTTCAGGAGACATATATACAGGTATCCAACAGGCCGCCAAGTAAAAGAATACAATACAGAATTTTAAACATACAAGCAAACTAAGTGTATTACATTTGTATCCTAAATCAAATAGCAAGGAAATTACATTAGCTCTTCTAATGCTATTCTATTATTCTTTCTGGTCTTTTTTTGCACCATGTGTGAACTATTTTTTTTTTTGATACTTGGATAGGATCTTGTCGAACTTCTTTTCATCCTGTATGTGCAAGGGAAGCGAGACACAGAATGGAAATTTGGGGAAAATTTGGATGTGATGATGTAAGTTCATTTCATTCATTTTGCACTTAATCTACAAGTCATAGTTAGTTATTAAGTCTGTCATAATTTCCTTTCTTACTTATGTAGGTTGAGTTGCGTGCCTTTTGCTCAAAGCATTCCGAACCCCAAAAAGAAGGCAGCCCATCTATTGAAGGCGCGTTGCTGGGTCCAAAGTCAAACCTTAAAATTCAAGCAGTGTGCATTGATGGGGCGGAGGTTAAAGGCAGCAGCGCTGTTGAAGATGTCAAAGTGTCTGATTCTAATAATGTCACTCTCCTTTTAAAGAAGGTACGCTAACTTCTTTTATACAAGTTACTTCAAAGTTTTCATATATTTAACAGTTTTACTCTTATCTGTTGGTTCTGTAGCTGATTGATCGAGGGAATGTCAACTTGAATGATCTGGCCTCAGAGATTAGTGTTTCTGCTAGTCTGCTGGCATCAAATCTCGATGTAATGCTTTGTTTGATTGTTTAAAATTTGTAGCAATACCGTTTGAAATTTTGCAAATTAAGAAGTTTGTATGTTATTTGTTTTCTTATGTGCTTGTTTTGTGGGATTTTTGTTTATTTTTACAGGATGACTGCTTGCCTGCTGAGTTGCATGGGAAAATAGTTAAATGGCTCAAAAGTCATGCTCATATCGGTGGCTTGCAGAAAAACTTGAAGCTAAAAGTTATATCTAAATGTGTATCCAAGGTTGAGAAAGAATCAGGTGATGAAAATGCTAATATAAGAACATCAGACAACAGCAATGCTGCCAGTTCTCCTGTTAAGTTGGCCCTATCTCGTAAGAAAACGAAAGGCAATATTAGGGTTTTGAAGGATAACGGTCTTGTATTGTCTTTTAAGAGGAGCTCCACAGATGATGGAGTTGTGATGGATGATGATCACAATGGCAGGAATATTCCTAATCAGGAATCTTCCCCTGATTCTAAGGAAAAGGTAGTTTTTTTGTTATTGTAGGGTTTAAAATAGATGATATGCTAATTGATTTAGTTAGTATGTTTCTTTCTAGAAGTACTTGGACTTAGGTCTCTTGATGTGACAATCTTCAGAAAATTAATTTTTTTGTATGCTTCTAGATGTTCTTATAAAAAGACAATATCCAAATAATTTTAAATTTTGTTTCTGCAGATATCTTCTGAATTTTGTCCAGCTTCTGATCAATTGGCGGATAACACTGTTGACGATAAAGGTGCATTTTGTGATGCTTTGTTTTGTTTTTCCGGCTTTATATTGTTTGCAGTCGATCTTGTTATTTAGTCAATAGTAAATTAAGCATAATTGGCTGGCATGTGATTTTGATGACTTGTTGCAATGGCTTCCATTGACTAAGTTAGAGATGCAAAAAAGACCAACCTACCCTTGAAATGATAGTTTATGAGAATTAAGTCTGGGGAGATTAATTGACTTAAATTCATCAGTCAGATTTTTCAAATATACAGTTTTATGAGGATTTGCTTCTGAATTAAGTTTCTAGGGTTGTAAGTTATTGAATCAATGTGCCATTATTTTCAGGTGACATCGTGAAGTGTTCAAGCCCGAGTCAAAATGGCTGTGGTCAAATGGACAGGGTGATGAACTCCAATTGCGACACCAGGGTAAAATCTAACCTGGCGAACCGTGATTGTTCAATTGCTATGACTGACAACCCTGTTGCCATGTAAGCTCTGGAAATTTCATTATTTGTGTTGTTGTGTTACTGTGTTTGTGATTATTTGGTTCTGCATGAGTACTAATATTAAGATATCTTTTAATGCAGCAGAACCGATGCTTCATCTGGTTCTTATATCCACCCACTTATACTCTCGCAAAATAATTTTTTTTCAAAGATGAAAGCAGACGAGAATGACGGTAAGATCTTGCTTCACACATATTTCTCACAGTTGTTTCATGATGATGTGATCTGATGAAGTCATTCTTAGGTTCTGGAATTGGTTATCACCCAAATCAAAATTCAGATTCTACTGAGTCGACATGGGAGTTAGGAAAATCAAATCGGATGAGCATAATAAATATGTCTCCAATTGATGAAGTGGAAGGAGAACTGGTTTATTATCAGCATAAGCTACTTTGCAATGCAGCTGCAAGAAAGCGTATAAATGGTCTCTTTTTTTTCTGTGCATTTAGGGCTTTACATTTGGACTATATTCTTACAACTGAAATCTATTTCCTGCTGTATATTCATTGCTGACTAGAATATGACTAATGTTCTGTGGTACATGCAGATGTTTTGATTTCTAAAGTCACCAAGTGTCTTCCACAAGAGATTGAGGCTGTAAGAAGACACAGTTGGGATGCTGTGATGGTGAGCCAGTATCTTTCTGACCTTAGAGAATTCAAAAAACGCGGCAGAAAAGAGAGAAGGCATAAAGAAGCCCAAGCAGTGCTAGCAGCTGCAACTGCCGCTGCAGCGGCTTCATCTCGGCTGTCATCTTTAAGGAAAGATGCAGTTGATGAATCTCCTCCCGAGGAGGTACTTGACAGTTAACTCATATTGTTATGACTATGTTAGTTTTGTCTTGATGAAATTAAGTTAGTTTCTATCTTTATTTTGTTTTCAGAATACTTTAAAAATAAAAGCGTTTGGTGGTAGAGCAGCACTTAATGCTCAGCAAGTTCCTCAAGCAAAAGAAGCACATTCCAAGCTGTCTGTAACTTGGACTTCACCTGAAATGAACCATAACTCTTCATCATCTACTTTGGATAATAAAGTTCATTCTAGGGGTTGTGACGTTTGTAGACGGTCTGAGACGATTTTGAATCCTATTATTGTGTGTTCTAGTTGCAAGGTCTAACCAATAATGCTTAAAATCAATATTGTGTTTTTATTTCTTTCCCCTTTTGTTCTCTTTCAAGAACTAATCCTAATATTGTATAATCTCATAACAGGTGGCGGTCCACATTGATTGTTATCGTAGTGTCAAAGACTCCACTGGCCCATGGTTTTGTGAGTTATGTGAAGATCTATTGTTTTCTAGAAGCAGGGGAGTCCCGTCTCGTGTAGGGGAATGTGGCTTATGTGGTGGCACTACTGGTGCGTTTAGGAAGTCAACTGACGGTCAATGGATCCATGCCTTCTGTGCTGAAGTAAGTTTCCTTTTTTTAAATTCTTTTTTAATGTTAAGAGCGTCTACTGATTGACCTTTTATGATTTTTGCGTGTGTTCCTTTTTGTATTATTGTGAACTGAGTAAACTAATTGTTTTTATTTTATGATGTAGTGGGTTCTTGAATCTACATTTAGAAGGGGGCAAGTGAAAGCTATTGAAGGCATGGTATGTGTTTAATAACCGTTGATTTAATGGACACAAGTGTCACCTTTTCAATTCCTATCAAAGTGTGTTATAATTTTTAACATTACATTTAATTTAATGATGCCATGTTGCAATGGCAGGAGGCGATCTCTAAGGGGAATGACATCTGTCTTGTTTGCAGCCGCAAAGAGGGTGTTTGTATAAAGGTGAGGTTAAAACTAGTTTCTTTTGTGTGTGTATATATATCTTGGATTGCATATTTTTTAATTGATTAAACTCTTTGTTAGTAAAAGAATGTTTTAAATTATTGTTTACAGTGCAACTATGGTCACTGTCAAAGCACATTTCATCCCACTTGTGGTAGAAATGCTGGCTTGTTTATGAATGTGAGGACTATTGGTGGAAAGATACAACACAAGGCCTACTGTGATAAACATAGCCTGGCCGAGAGGAATAAGGTGATAATATTATTTTATTTTTTATTGTAATAAAACGCAAACATCTCTCTCTAGTTTCTAAGTGTTTATTTTTTTTTATGTTAGGCTGAGACTCAGAAACATGGTACTGAGGAATGGAATTCTTTGAAGAAAGTCAGGGTGAGTCACAGTGTTGTCTATGAGTATTTGTTTTATTTATTTATTCTTCAATTCTTTTAAGAAAGTTTGAAATATTGTTTTAGAATGATAAATATTATATAATAATCCTATTATTCATGCAGGTTGAATTGGAGAGGTTGCGCCTTATCTGTGAAAGAATTATCAAACGAGAAAAATTGAAGGTACTTTTTAACAATATAGAATATTGTGTTTTATAAAATTAATGAGATTATATGACATAATGATTTGCTGCAGCGTGAGTTGGTACTTTGTTCACAAGACATGCTTCGTTGCAATAGAGAATCAATAACATCGTCAATGCGCGTTTGTACCACTACTTTCGTGTCACCTGATGTTAGTTCAGAATCTGCAACTACATCCTTAAGAGGCGGTTACACAAACAGTTACAACTCTCGCAGTGAAGCCATTCAACGATCTGATGATGTCACCATTGATAGCACGGTTGCCGGGAAACGCCGCATTAAGTTCCCAACGCCAACGGTTATGGATAATGACCAAAAAACCGATGACAGCTCAACTTCTCAAATCTTCACTCAAGCTCCTTCAGTTAGACCACAACTTTCTGGAAAACAAATTCCGCAGAGACCATCTGCAGTTTCACGAACTGCATCTGATGACATGGGAAAGTTTTTCCGACATGGAAAGGTAATTTTTTTTTCATTTTCTTCTGTGATATTTGTTCAGAACTGTAAACGAGCCGAGCTCGAGCTCGGGTGAATTAAATTACGGAAGCTCGAGCTCTATTTCTTAAAACTCGTGCACGGCACACGTTCATCATTTATTAATTAATTTGATACATTTTAAACTGATTTCTTTATACGATTTAATTTTAATTTATATATATAATATATTTTATATTATTTAGTTATTTTTGTCAAGATTTTAAATAATAGTACATAAATAATAGGGTTGTTTAGGTCGCGAGCCATATTGAGCTCGATAAGTGAAGCTCGGACTCGTTTGTTAGCCAAGCTTATTTTTAGGTATGAGATCAGCTGAGCTTTTGTCGAGCAGATCTTGAGTAGCTCACGAGTGGCTTGGCATGTTTACACTTCTTTTTGATAATTATTATTTATTACACTTGCCGATAGGGTGTGTGTGTAGGCTCAGTACGGTCATAACGATAAAACGAACTATAAGTGAGTACGTCGGTTATTAGAAAACTATGAATGGTCGGTTCTGTTGAATCGTTTTTGATTTTCTAAGGGTGGTTAAGGTGTTTGTATGGTTAAAGAAGGTTTGTACTTTGGTGTATTTTTTTTTTTCTATTTGTATTAAATCAGTTATCTCTGTATATATCGAGATTCTTTACCAAATCATCAATTTCTTAATTAGTTTGGTTAAAATGGTTCATTTTTTGGTCTTGTTTAGTTTTTTTTTGCTAATCTGTATATGTTAAATTGGTTATTTGTTTGCATAGCCTGATATAACACTGGTTGGTTTGGTTTTTCTGTTGCATATGAACTATATTCACTTATTAAAAACCATAACCAATTTTTGGTTTAGTTCGATTAATTTGTTTTTTTGCTCATCTGCCAACATTTGCATGACAGCATAGTGAAACTTTTGAGAAAGAGCTTGTGATGACATCAGATCAGGCGTCAATGAGAAACCAACGATTGCCCAAAGGTTTTGTTTATGTTCCAATTCGTTGCCTCTCAAATGAGGAGGAGACCATTGCTGCTGCTGCTGCTGCTGCTGCTGCCGCCACCACCGAGGAAAATTCAGGACAAGATGAATAAACATTCGTGTCACTAGCGGACATGTTTTTTTTACGGCTTATACATGGCAGCAAAGCGTATTCATCATTGGGTGAGTTGTGTTCAATTTGAATGGTGTTGTATATTCATTTGGGAAAAGCAGGTAGAGAAAGCTGTACAGTGGTATTAAAAGTGGCTTTTGTTGATTTGTTGTAGTACTAGATTCATTTGCAGTTGATTTGCTTAGTTGTTGGAGTGGGAGTTGTAATCTTATAGATGATAGATATTTGCAGTGGGTTGTAAAGTTGTGTACATAGAACTTACAGCAATTGCACAACATAAGAAGAAACACAGCGTTTTAGTTGTCGGTTACTTGCTTAAAACCATGAACTTTTATGAAGCAAGCGGTTTCCGTTTAGAAAAATCGGTCTGTTCGTTGAAGGTGATGTTGACTTATCTTGCTTTTGTGCCCTCTGTACTTGTATTTCTGGAACCATACATCTGACCCCAACCCTCGCAAGGGTTTGCTCTTTGCAACAACAAAAGAACTCTTGTTTACTCGTCGTGGCAGTAAGTATAATGGAATCGATGTATATGTGGTCACGAATCACATGTAAGGCCAATGCTTGTTAAGTCAACTTCTGCCTTGTGTGCTATTAATTAGAGGTGCACAAATAAACCCGAAACCGGAATTGGAACCGAAAAAAACCTGGAATCGGTTTTTTATACCCAAGATTTTACTACCCAAACCCGAACTTGACCCTACCCGTAGGGTACAGATAGGACATCCATTTCCTTACCAAAACCGGACCCAATTTGTACATGGTGATACTCGAAACCCAAAACTGTTTCTATACTTGGAACCGGGTTTTCCGATACCTGAAACTGTGTTTTTCAAATACCTGATCTATACCTGAAATTACCTAAAAATTGCCCCTAAAAAGTTAAGCTCTCAAAAAAACTATAGTTCTGTACTTGAAAAATACTTGAAAAAAACCGTATTTTCATAAATACGTATTCAAATACTTGGTTTTAGATTACTCAGTTCTACACCTGATCCGAACCTGGTGTATAGGGTATGGTTTATAGACAATACCTGGATCCGTATCTGATCTGGGTAGTGCAAATACCTTATTTTTCAATACCAAATCATACTCGAACCGGGTATTTGAATAACCCGCTTGTGTAGTGATTCTCTTTTATGTTCTTTATAAAGAAGGGATGTTAAATTTTAATAATCCAAATTTTGACCAATTGTCTAGTGTTAAGCCTAATTTAAAAAATATATTGTGACAGTGATAACTTTCAATCTATTTTCCTCCATGTAGGTTTTTTACTAACATAGTTAACCCTGTTAGTTTTTTTTTTCTAACGTGGCTGCTTGCGTGGACGTTTACGTGAGGGAAAAAAACTTTCTAATAATAGTAAAACACTAAATCTATACTCTAATAAAAAGTTACAAGTTTTGCCACTTGTCACTCCCAAATTAAACCTCACAATTTTTCACAAATTTATAATAGTAAAATAATATTTACCATTCTTAAAACTTATGCTTCAAAATTTGTTAATTTAATATTTACTTCATATTTTTTTTCAAACATTTGATATTTATAACAATCTTTTAATTTAAAGTTGTTTTAAAGACTATTGTACGACGACTGTGTTTAATATGTTTATTGTTTCTTATATATCGATTATTTATTAAATATTGTATTTTCAAGAAATACCCGTGTAATGGACGGGTCTCAAACTAGTTAAATATATACACATGTGCATCCTACCACCGTTGCATCGGCCTGCACCATCACCGGCCTCCTCCATGAAACTAGATGCTTAAAATATTCTTATGCATTTTTTTTTGGGGTATAATCTTAACGCTTTCTTGTGGACATCACAATCGTTGGTAAAAAGTTAACATAATATTAATAAAAAAACTGCATGATTGTATAATCCCTTAAATTACCCAATATATTTAAAGTGCTTTTCAAAAAATAAATATAAAATTCAAAGTGCCACATTTTGAATATAACCGGTATTAACACCCAAGCGCTGCAGGCGGGGGGGGGGGGGGGGGATTATGTATTTACGCATCCATTCAACTCGAAAGCATGAAGTTACCACCATCACTGCCTTCGGTCACCTTCCCCTCACCAGTGGCTAGTAACTTTCATTAATCATTAAGAATATCGAACAAAAAGTAGATGTAAAAAATGTTGAAGTACGCACACTCGTTGCGTTGTGTTAACACACAAAAACTAGATCGAAGCGTAACATATAGAAAAAAAATAACGAAGTCAACTGAACATCTGCGCGTTGCGACGTGAACGTTAAACGGGAAAAATAGACATAAAAACGTTGAACCGCACACACACATCGCAGCGTGTTAACTCGTTAAATTTATACCGAAATGTTAAACAAAAAAAATTGTAAAAGATGAAAAGTATATGGGACTAAAGTTGAAAGTGGAAAAATATTAGGGGTTAACTAAAAAATATTTGTGTTGTAAACTATGAAAAGTGTTGAACCAAAAGTAAAAAAACAAAAAAAAAAAAAAAAGAAAAAGAAAAAAAATTAGATAAAATGAAAAAATCACTTAAGCATAAAGTGCAAGTAGTAACGCACACAATATCCCACGATTGTATATATATAAAAATTGGTGCATAGTTAGTGTATTTCCACTGATTAGGTTATTGTAATTTTTAGGTAGCATTTGGTATGCAGGAATAACAGTAGGAATGGAATGATTCATTACGTGAGAATGAAAAATATGGTGTTTGGTTGCTCAATGGAATGGAATCATCTATTACACATGGAATCTCATTCCATCAAAACCATTCCTTCCCACCCCTCTTCTTTTTTTTCATTCCATTCCTCCTTCACCTACTTTCTCAACACCACCACCACCTAATAACCACCACCACCAACTCCGTCGACACCACCACCGCCGCCACCACCATCACCACCGCCACCACCATTTTCGTCACCGGAGTTACCACCATCGCTATTGTAAGTTTTTCTTTTTCTTTTTTTTTTTGGTTAAAAAGTATTTTGAGATATGAGTGCTTTTATTGTTTCTATTTCATTTCTACAATTTTTTTTGGATACCAAACAATAAAAATGAATAATTGATTTCATTCCTATAAGTTAACCAAACAAGGAAATGGAATGGTAATGATCCATTTCATTCCCTTGTCAATTCCATTCCTTCTTCCATTCCATTTTCCCCTCATTCCATTACCTCCAACCAAACATACCTTTAATCTTTGACCCCAAAACCCTTTGTGCTTTGTGTTGATTTATGACTCTCAGATCCTTAGATATATAAGCCTTACACAAAGAAACTTCTTCGTCCACATTAGTAGAATAAAAATGCGGATTTGTCCCGCATTGATAAAAAGATAAATTTGTGAGCTTATTATAAGAAGAAAGGCTAACAAGATAATATTCTTGTATGATAAGACACCTGGTGGCCACGGGCTCGGGCAATGGACGCAATGTAGCACTTTGATGGCACACTTTGCACACTCGCATCACCGCGGACCGCTTGAGAGCCGCCTTATTATTTCTCTGAAGAGAGACCAAATGAAAAAATGTAATTCTTGTATCCCTCGCGCTATGCGACATGCTCAAGATCAAGCCCATCGCAACGCGATAAACAAACAAATAACCTGATTTTTGGGCGGTGTCGCACTACGCGAAAACCCCTTTCCTTTGACCGTCGTGCTATGCGACGTAGCTATCAAGCAAACGAAACACGTGTCATCAGCCATGTGTCAAACCCATGCATCGCGCTACGCGATGAGGTGTGTAACTCCCTACCGTGATACGCGACCAACCTGGAAACAAGCTATAAAAGGGGGTCGAACTGGGGTGTTCTCCACACCTTCGTTTTCACATACATAGCCTTGTAAGTCATGCCTCGACGATCCGACGACCCTCGTTTCTCGAAGTATGTGCAAGATAGTGAAGTTTTGACAACACACTAAAATTTCGACACTTATTTCCCCGACACTTGTGTAGTACAAGTACTGCTCGTTTATTCTTAAGCTCTAACTCCAAGTACTCGTGCTAAGGTAGGGGTTTTGCTTAAATTATTTAATCATATGACTTAGATCCTAGTCGGGAATATAACCCAAACATTGAAGAGTTTTAATGTATATTTAACTTTGTGATTAAGAAAAGTAAAGATTTTATGTATAATGGTATAGATAAATTGGCGCTTCTTCTTGAAGAAGAAACATATAAATAATTATAAATAGACGTTTCTTCCTGAATAAGAATGTAGCATGATTTTGATAAAGACTAAAGGTCTAAATGTTTTACAAATGCAAATACTTTATCAAGGTTTAAAGCTATAAACAGACTAAAAGTCTGAAGCTAGATCATGTGATCTAGATATATATACAAAGTTATTCTCGTAACTATAGGTTTGAGATAACGTGCATAATTGGTACAAAAATCCGATCATAAACAAAGGTGAATACATCCAACAATTTTAAAATATTTAAACGAGTCATTAAATAATTACATGGGACAAGTATCCCTAAAACTGTATAAACAAAGGTAATCATTGGCCCTCAGGCTATCGTATACATTTGTATGGATCCTTACATATATGGTTAGACGGTGGGCACACCGTATCACACTGGATAATCCTCTGCTAAGACAAGCCGGGTCTAAGTAATATCCGAGAGGGATTGTCTTGTGTATATTGGTAGTTGTTAAGTTCTCAACGCTGCAGTGTTGTTGAGTGGTATCAAGTTTAACTTGAGTTATAAAAGTATTTCATACTTAGTAATTTCCTTTGTCATGACGGGTCGGGCCATAAGATATATGTTGGGATTAGTCGCTGGTGTATTTTATAACCCTTTTACAGGTAATGAATAGATGGTGATAGAGATGGTTGATAACTATTGGACGATGATGACTCCTAATTGGATCAATGTAAAATATGATGTAAATTGTGGTTTCTAAAGTTAAAACGCTTTTGTAATACTAATCGGGTCTTTAAATCTTGAGTTTTTGAATATAAAATATTTAATGAAAAGACTTCCCTTTTTGCCACATATACTCTTATATATTTACAAAACAGGTACCAACTTGTAGTTTCATGCGTAGGCCCTAAGATGAGGTGTGAGAACATGGGTGATATGATTGGGTAGGATATGAGTATTGATATGATTGTTTGGGAGTATAAAGCGGCGGTTGAAATTTCGATTCATTTTTTCTATAACCGCCTTTGGATCTAGAGACTCTTGTTTCACCTAACTCTAAATTTATTTCATTTCATTTTTGTTTGCTTGAATTCATGTTAAGTGTAAGTTGTAGAAAAACATAACAATATGTTAGAAATATAGAAGAAAAGAGTGTAGGTTTGGTGTGAAAATTTTGAAGGAAAATAGGTTATTTTGTAGTATTTTAAAGTTATAATTAATTTATTTCCTTTTGGAAAAAAAAAAAGTCAAATCATATGACCATTGCCAACGGTTATTCATCCTCACAATTCATCGGTTTTTCACACCTGATTTTGTATATAAAAAAACCCAACCCAAAGAATTGGCACTAACGTTCCAGATGAACCCCCTTATCCGAATACACCCCCTATTATCCTTAGTTAATTGGGTTTTAAAGTGGTAAAGTTAGAAACCACATATATTCCGTAGGTTAAGAATTTTAGAGTTGAATTTAAGTAGTTAAACTCAAATAGATATTACTTTATAAGACGGTAACAGGGAATTATAGGTGCATTATAGAGAATAAAGTCCCTACGTCTCATGTTGAGAAACCGAAAAATTCACTGGCGTGAATTTCAAACAATGGCAGCAAAAAATGTTCTTTTATCTGACCACGTTAAACCTAGAGAGGTTCTTGACTGAAACCGTTCCCCGCGTTAATGAAGGAGAAATGGATGCTCAATCAGTGAGCGGTTCAGGCTTGGAATCATTTGGATTTCTTGTGCCGGAATTATGTTTTGAATGGTATGGTGAATGCACTCTACAATGTGTATTGCAAGGTCAAGACTACCAAAGAATTATGGGAATATTTGAATGGCAAATACAAAACAAGAGATGCAGGTACTAAGAAGTTCTTAGTATCTAAATTCTTGGACTTTAAAATGATAGAATCAAAAACTGTCATGATCCAAGTCCAATGGTCGCAAGTTATTCTTCATGATATTCATGCGGAAGGAACGTCGCTCAGTGAGGCATTCCAAGTTGCTGCTATGATTGAAAAGCTACCACCAAGTTGGGTTGATTTCAAGAACTATCTCAAGCATAAGCGAAAGGAAATTTGTACATGGCCAATCTTCAAAGGGTAATAAGAACGGTGGAAAGAAGAATTATGAGAAAGGCTCCAGCCTTGGCCTAAGGGGGAGTTGGGAAAAAGAAGTTCCAAGGAACTTGTTACAATTGTGAAAAGCAAGGCCATATAGCCAACGAGTGCAAGCTTCCAAAGAAAGAAAATGCTAAACAAGTGAACATGTTTTGTGAGGTTGATAACCTTGTTGCCGTGATCACCGAAATTAACTTGTTTGGGCAAAATAAAAAGGATTTGTGGGTCGATACGGGGGCTACTCGTCATGTGTGCTTTGACAAAAGTCTCTTTAGCACTTTCAAGGAGGTGACTAATGGAGAAAAGGTTTTTATGGGAAACTCCGCCACGACTGAAGTCAAAGGAGAGGGGAATGTGGTTTTGAAGATAACTTCTGGAAAGGTACTCACCTTGTCAAATGTGTTGTATGTTCCAGAAATACGCATGAACCTTGTGTCTGGATGGTAATTGAACAAGTTTGGTTTCAAAATGGTGATTGAGTCTGATAAGGTCGTGTTGACCAAAAATGGTTTGCATGTTGGTAACGGCTATGCCCTCAATGGTATGCTCAAGTTGAATGTAATAGTTATCAATGGAATAAATAAAAACGCTACTAGTTCTGCTTGCTTGAGTCTTCTAATGTTTGGCATGGTAGACTAGGTCATGTTAATTTTAATTACATTCGATGATTAATTAAACTTAATTGTATACCAACATTCGATATCGACTAAAATAATAAAAGTGAAACTCGTGTCGAAGCAAAACAAACGAGATCGTCATTCAAAAATATTGAACCAATCACTGAACCCCTCGAGATGATCCACACTGATGTGTGTCTACTCGTGGTGGGAACCGGTACAAGGTATTGCTATGTGAACTTACTTAACAGTATGGGCAAGGCCAGCACAAGGTATTCCTATGTGTACTTACTTAAGAGTAAGGACGGGGCTATTGATAAGTTTATCTTGTTCAAAGCCGAAGTTAAGAATAAGCTAAATCAAAAAATCAAAAAAAGTAAGGAGCGACTGAGGAAGTGAATTATACATGAACTCATGCCTCCTTACTCCCCTCAATCAAATGGTATAGTGGAACGTAAAAACCGCAGTTTGAAAGAAATGATGAATGTCATGATGATAAGTTCTGGGATAAGCCAAGACATGTGGGGGTGGGGGGTGGGGGGAGCAATATTATTGGCGAATTTTGTTTTGAACATGATACCCAACAATAAGAAAGATTAATGCCATACGAATTATGGACAAGAAATAAACCATCATAAAAATACTTGCGAGTGTGGGGGTGCCTAGCCAAGGTAGTGACGACACCATCGAAACGCCTACTAATAGGACCCAAAACAGTGGACTGTGTATTTATAGGATACACTAGGGGTGTTCAAAAAAATCTGGATCCGAAACCGAACCAGAAATATCCGAAAATCCGTATCCGAATTATCCGAAATTTCGGATATCCGAAAACCGGATAATCCGAATTTTCGGTTCGGATGTCGATTTCTAAAGAAATCGGATTATCCAATATCCGAAAATTTAAAATAAAAATAATTAATAAATATTATAAGTTATAACTTAATTTTAGGGTTTCCCTTCCCATTATAAATGTTTAATTGTTGACGAACTAATTTTGGAATTTTTCTTAGAATTTGTTCTGGATATTTTTGGTTGTTTGAATTTGTTCATGAATTTCTTGAATGTGTTTTTGATCTCAATGTTGGAAACTTGGAAAATTGAACACATGTTTAGTTTTAAAATATGCATTAAAAAGTTCTTTTCTTTTTTTATAATTCGGATTATCCGTTTCAATAACCGAATCCGTATCCGAAATTTTGGATATCCGAAAATTGGATATCCGAAATTTCGGATACGGATTCAGTTATCAATATTCACTATCCGAACTTTTCGGATATCCAAAAACCGGATAATCCGGTCTTGAACACTCCTAGGATACACCCGTCCCGGTGGTGCACTTCGTTTTCTTGTGCATGATTCTAAGAACCCTGGAATAAACAATGGCACCATAATAAAATCAAAGGATGCATGATGGTTTGAACATGTGTTCCCATGCTTGGGTAAAGAAGAACTGAGTCATTCTATACCGGTTGAGGAAATTATTCCAGAGGATGAGGATGCAAGAGATGAACCCCGAGAATAATATGAGACAGAGGAAGTTGAATCAGAAAAAGTAAATGGCAAAGGACTGAAAAATCCTTCAGCCCTGACTTTCTTACCTACATGGTAGAAGAGGAACCTTAAACGTACCAACAAACGGTGAATTCCTTAGAAGGACCTCATGGAGAGAGGCCATCAAATGTGAGATATATTCTATCTTACAAAACCATACTAGGGTGCTAGTGGATCTTCCTCAAGGATGTAAACCACTAGGATATCTATTGATCTTCAAGAAGAAGATAAAACCAGATGGCACCATCGATAAGTATAAGGCAAGGTTGGTGATCAAAGGATATAAACAACAAGAAGGTTTAGATTGCTTTGATACATATTCGCTAGTTATGCGAATAATCTCTATTAGGTTGATGCTTGCCATTGCCGCCATTAGAAATTTGGAAGTTCACCAAATGGATGTGAAAACAACTTTCTTGAATGGAAATATGGAGGAGGAGATTTACATGGAACAACCTGAAGGCTTCACAACCATTGGGCAAGAAAGGAAAGTTTGTAAACTTGTAAAATAATTGTATGGATTGAAACAAGCTCTAAAACTATGGCACCAAAAGTTTGATCATGTCATGCTTGATGCTGGGGTCAAAATCAATGAGTGTGACAAATGTGTATATGTGAAGAACACATCAGATGGATGTCATTCTATGTCTATACGTAGATGATATGCTCATTGTTGGAAGTGATGAAAAAATCATAGCGTCCTCAAAGATCATGCTAAAAGAAAGATTTGACATGAAAGATATGGGTTTTGCTAATGTGATTCATGGAGTTAAAATCACACAAGCCCAAAGTGGACTTGTTTTAAGTCAATCCCACTACGTGAACAAAATTTTTGAGAAGTTTAATGCAATGACTCTAATGTAGTTAGAACTCCTATTGACACAAGCCAACATCTAGCTAAGAATAGAGGCGAACCATTAACCAGTTGGAATACTCAAGAATTATCGACAGTTTGATGTATCTTATGAGTTGCACTAGACCAAACTTAACATATGCTGTGAGCAAGCTAAGTAGATACACGGGCAACCAAGTTCAATTCATTGGAACTGTGTGATTCGGTTGCTTCGATACTTAAGATACACTCGGGAATACAGGTTGCATTATAACATATATCCAATAGTTATCGAAGGACACTGTGATGCAAATTGGATATCTAACACGAATGATTCTAGGGCAACCAGTGGATATGTATTCACACTTGTAGATGCAACTATATAGTGGAAATCGTCGAAGCAAATGGTTATAGGTAGATCCACGATGGAATCAGAGTTCATCGCTTTAGATAAAGCTGGTGAAGAGGTAAAATAGCTACGTCAATTTGTTGAGGATATACCAAGATGGCCTAAGCTGACATCGGCCACTTGTATACATTGTGATAGCCAATCGGAAAATGGCAGAGCTCATAGCACAATGTATAATGGTAAGAATAGACATAATACGGTAGGACAACTAATCTCTACAGGAATTATCACTGTCGACAACGTGAAGTCAAAGGACAATATCGCGGATCCACTAACAAAAGGACTAAGTAGAGAGTTAGTTCAGAAGTCGTCCATGGGAATGGGATTGAAGCCCTTGAAACATTAAAGTTCATACGAATGAAACCTAACTCAAAAGACATGAGATCCCAATATTTGAGTTCAATAGGATAACCTAATTGCATGAAATAGTAAGGTCATTGTGGGGGGGGGGGGGGGGGGGATAGCCTTGCGTATTCAAAAGGAAGTTTACATCATGGCTTGGTAAACTTCCTAGTCCATTCCTAAAGGCGACTAATGTGAGGCTAAGCCTGTGGCTTTTAATGATTCGACTAAGGTTGCCATACATGGTGAATCACCTATGTGAGAGAGAAGTGGGGTTGCTTTGAAGGGTATTGTTGAGGCACAATACTTAATGGCTCTCACAAAACCAGGCGCATGCTCATGACCATAACGAACATAACTATGAGGACTTGACTTTGTCAGGGAGAGTCTTATGTGAAGTGTATTATCGTCTACACAAACAGAATATGAGTTCAAAGGCATCACTGTCTACTCAGAGCCAGTGGGATAAGTGCGCTTCATGAGCAAAGGTTCAAAGGGTAACACCTACCTATTGTATGCAAAACCCAATTGCTGAAATCTAATTGGAATAATGTTGTGTTCTAAGAACGACCTCCATTCATGTGGGGGATTGCTGGAAGTTTTGTGTATAAATTTGAATGAAAGTCTTAAATGGGAATGTGGTAATTTCTTGTACATCATCGGTGTGAGAACAAAATGTGGAGTTGTTTATAAGGTGAAACCTTTACTACTCTATTGATGCTTTATGATGTGTTTTACCATAGGTCCTACCGCGCGCAGGTCGGATGAAAAAATGGGTTTTTGGACAAGAATTTCTTTGAATGTAGCTCCAAAAACCCGGGCCCACATGAGGGAAGCAAAATGATCATTATTTTGTAATGATTATTATTTTCAGTTTAAATTGCTCTAATAACCACCATTATTCACTATTATTACATGATAATGGTCATTATTTAGTATTATTACAATTATGGGATTAAGGCTATATAGCTTACAAAGACGACAAGACACTTGAGATAGCCCATTGTTTCTACAGGCCATAGACACTTCGAGAATTGCAGTCATGGTTTTATCCGGCAATTTTGCAACACCAAAATGGTGTTTGGAGGAAATTGCAAAGATTGTTGATTATATGAAACGAGGAAAACTGATTGTCATTCCTATCTTTTACCACGTGTCTCCCATTGATGTGGGTCATCAAAGCCACCTTTTATCTACGTTATTATATTATATTTTATGTATTTTAACTTGTTTTATATTGGTTTTACATAATAATGCTTATTAGGCTACAGGTTAATGGAAGAAAAACCGGACTTTACAAGGAGCTTAACGATCTTTTATACATACGATTTCAAGTAAAGACGCAAAGCCCGGCCCAAATTGCATCTTGGAAGCCCAAGTCTTACAATAATAATTATATAAAAAAAAGTAAAACCCTAAGGAGCCCTAGCTGGTTGCCATCGGACAGAAGCACAAGGGAAGAAAAAAATGTTTTGCAAGCTAGGTTTTGGTCTTGTGGCGGCTAGGGAAGAAGAAGAAGGCAAGAACAAAGGCTCGGGAACGATTCTCCATCAGTTTTCACAGCCAAGTGCAGCCGAGAGACATCTCATATCCTTTCTTTTATACCATTGTTCATCAACTTTCTTATTCTTGTTCAATTGTTAACTAGTTTTTGCAATTGCTTTAAAGATTGAATTGTTTATGATCCTTGTTGATTGTTGAATGATTGAATTGATGATTGGAATGAGTTATATGATGATTTTATTGAGTATTCACGGCTGTCCAAAAATTATGCTAGGCTAATCTTGTCGGTTCTACCTAGGAATGATGATTATTGTTAGTGTTTGATGAGTTTATTGGATTGTTTGATTGATAGACTTGGATTGCTATTCTAAAGTTTGGTTTAGACATGAAATAGGTTGTGTTTGATGGCTGGAAATTTTAGTAATTCATTGCTTAAACTCCTTGCGTTGGTTGATTAGTTTTGTATTGATTGATCGGTGCTTGTTTGATTCTAGACTTTGTGTTTAGGGTTTGTTTGCGGTAGGTACAACCGTAGGGTTTTGTTGCATGATTTATTGGTTAAAGTACAACAGTTAGACACCTTCTTAGAGACCGAGAGGTGATAAGAAGTTAGGGTTATCTCATTGCCTTTGCATGCTAGAATTAGAATTGCGCGAGAGCGAGTTCGTTTCTTGTTCGGTTTAGGTGTTTTGAGCGACTAGTTGATCTATTTGGTTTAAATTAGATTGTTCCTCTATCATTGGTTGTGTAGTATTCATTGCCATTAGGGTCGAGTGTTGGTGAGACTGAGAGGTGAGTCAACATTAGAACACGTTAACAATTGTTTTCCGGTTTGGTCGTATTAGCCAATTAAGAGTAGTTAAGGTTTGTTGAGTGAGACCGAGAGGTAATCCAGTGAGCCTGAGCGATCCTTAGTCGTGTCATCTTTAGGGACCGGTGTCTTGATATCATCCAATCCGTTTGCTTGTTAGGCCTAAAATTTGATTCAAAACTAGGTAGACGTTTTTCTCCATCCAAAGTCAACACAGTTAGTTTGTCGTTAAGTTTTCTATTTTTGGTAACTTTTGTCAGTCAGTCCAGTTAGTAGTTAAATTATTTTTAAAAAAGAAAAACCAAAATTAAAACCAATTAAATATTATTCTTAGGTAGGTCTTGTCTAGGGTTAGTGATCATTAGCGTCCTTACGTGTCCTCGTGTTCGATACTCGGACTTCCTAGGTCTATACTACTTGCGATCGGTACACTTGCCGGTTGTGTGTGGTTAGGATTTTCGTTTTACAATTAAAGCTTAGTTGTGAGGGTCTTTAATTTTTATAGATATATCCGACGCACATCACTCAAAATAGCTAACGACTTATGCAACAATATACCACAAAACAAGTCATAAAATTTTCTTTTATCTTGTGGACTGACTAGCGGATAGGATATACTGCATCAGTTCTTAGTCACTAAGGTAAGGAAGGGTGTCTGCAATACCACTCCTTAGCAAAGTTTCAAAGACATTGCAAAAATAACAAACATAAAAGGCACAAGTAAACACAAAACAAACAACTACACGATTAATTAGGAAACATAAAAGCACCACACAATGGTGCTATAAGCATCACAAAGAATTAATTGTTTTTGCCAAAAAAAGGCTTACAGACATGAAATAAAAGAAGCTTCACACATGAAGCTTAAACAACTAAACAAGCTACTCATCTCCGGCGATAGCGTCATCTCCACCCTCACCTATTGACGCTTTCGGGGTCCCACCAAACAAGTCCCCATACAACATATTCATCTCAGCATCAAAGCTATCTGGGGAAGCTTCAGAGTGGGTAGGAGAGGGAGTATCCGCAACCTATCCTGCAGGAGTATGGGAAGGAGTAACCTCAACTTCCGTGTCACCAGAGCGATGGGTGGCAAGATCCTCAGTCGCAGGCGCTTCAGCACTAATCTTGCCACTATCAATAACATTCTCTTGAACATCTCCACCAACACCAACTTTCCTAGTGATCTTGTTAACCATAGCTTGAATAACCTGGTGAGCGAGTCCTTTCTTTAAACCTTTAGGCTCAATACTCTGAAAAACTAAAAATGAAAGATCATGAAAACGAGCGACGGCTTCGATATAGGGAAAGGTCTTCATTTCCATGGGCATTACAGCAACCGCAAGGTTAGTTGCGGCATGAGGTCGATAAGCAGGAAGTTTCCCGAGAGGACAGCCAGCTTGGCATGCCTCAAACCCAAGAGATAGGACGTGATGACGACCATGGGCGATGAACCTTGTATAAACTTCCCCAAGAACTGAATTAAACTCACCGCTATGCAAGAGATACGAAACAACGTGAGGAATACCTTGCTCAATTAGTTAGAGAGAAGCTCGTCAACCTGGGCTTGAAGGTTAGTAATAGTAGTGATGTATTGTATAACACACGTATTTTCCGTACCTTTTATCTACGTATTACATTATATTTTATGTATTTTAACTTATTTATATGGGTTTTACATAGTTTTTATTATCTTGTAGGCAAAGGGTTGAATGGAAGAAAAACCGAGCTTTTTGAGCAGTCTAAGGGTCTTTACGCATACAATTTCAAGAAACAACTCAAGGCCCGGCCCGGTTACATATTGGAAAAGCCCAAGATACATTATATTTTAATATATAAAAAAGAAAAAAAAAACCCTAAGTGGGGAGGAACCTGCCGATCGGACTCAGCAGCCAAGGAGGGAAAGGAAAAAAGTTTTTCGTGCTTAGGGTTGGATCGTGTGGCGGCTAAGGAAGGCAGAAGACGCAAGAACCAAGCCTCGTGATCATTCACCATCAAATTTTACAGCCAAGAGCAGCCCCGGAACTACCCATATCCTTTCATCTATTTCATTGTTCATACACTTTGATTTTCTTGTTTAATTGTTAATTTGTTTTGCAATTGATTGAAAGATTGAATTGTTTATGATTAGAATTGATTATTGGACAATTGTTAAGATGATTGGTATGAGTTTTATGATGCTTTTAATGATTGTTCATGGCTGTCCAAAAAGTATGCTAGGCTAATCTTGTTAGTTCTACCTAGGAATGATGTTAATTGTTAGTGTTTGATGAGTTTTATGGATTGTTTGATTGATAGACTTGATTTGTTATTGTAAAGTTTGATTTAGACATGAAATAGGTTGTGTTTAAGGGCTGGAAATTTTGGTCATTCATTGCTTAAACCCCGTGTGTCGGTTAATTAGTTTTGTGTTGATTGATCGGTGCATTGTTTGATTCTATACTTTGTGTTTAGGGTTTGTTTGCGGTAGGTACCACCGTAGGGTTTTGTTGCATGAATTTGAGGTTAAAGTACAGCCGTTAGACACCTTCTTTGAGACCGAGAGGTGATAAGAAGTTAGGGTCGTCTCATTACCTTTGCATGCTAGAATAAGGATTGCGCGAGAGCGAGTTCGTTTCTTGTCAGGTTTAGGTGTTTTAAGCGACTAGTTGATCTATTTTGGTTTAAGTTGAATTGTTCCTCTATCCTTGGTTGTGTAGTATTCATTGACATTAGGGTCGAGTGTTGGTGAGACCGAGAGGTGAGTCAACATTAGAACACGTTAACGATTGTTTCTTGGTTTGGTCGTTTTATCCGATTTTGAGTAGTTAGGGTTTATTGAGTGAGACCGAGAGGTGATCCACTGAGCCCGAGCGATCCTTAGTCGTGTCATCTTTAGGGACCGGTGTCTTGAAGTCATTCAATCTATTATTTTGTTAGGCCTACAATTTGATTCAGACCTAGGTAGACGTTTTTCTTCATCCTAAGTTAACACAGTTAGTTCCCCGTTAAGTTTTCTATTTTTGGTAAGTTTTGTCAGTCAGTTAGGTTAGTTCAGCTAAGTAATTAAAAATCAAAAATCAATTAAATATTATTCTTAGGTAGGTTTTTTCTAGTGTTAGTAATCGATAGTGTCTTACGTGTCCACGTGTTCGATACTTGGACTTCCTAGGTCTATACTACCTGCGATCGGTACACTTGCCGGTTGTGTGTGGTTTTAGGATTTTCGTTTTATATTTAAAGCTTAGTTGTGAAGGTCATTATTATAGGGTTATCCGAAGCACATCAAGTAGCATCAGAAACAAGCTTCCTATCCATGAGCTTCTGCCTTTCACCTTTTAGCTTCTCACGATCAGCTTCCCGCTTCCTCTATTCTTCAACAAGGGAATTCTTCTCTGTCCTACCTTGTGGTGCTGCTCGTAGAGAGCCTTGGCATAAGCCTCCACCTTGTTCCGCTCATCTTCAGTGGAAGCTTTAGCCAAGGAAAGCTCATGAACCACGCTTTGTTCACAGGCAGTCAAACCAACAACCTTCTCATTTTCCTCACTCAGGGCACTCTCCAAAGATACCTTCTCACTTACAAGCTTCTTGATCTCACCCGGAGCATCACTCCAACGTCCCAAACCTTCCGGGACAAGAGAAACCAAAGAAGCCAGGTGTAAAGATATTATTACACTTGATGACTTCGAATATACTTACTGGCTGCAGATGGAAATTTACACGCTACCAAATTTGCTATCTGTTTTATACGCGATGAACAGCATGTGAAGCGATATGACATTGAATCAGTATATGAACATCGTAGAAGCTATTACAGATTCTATGTATATGCTTGTGAAGAAGATACAAATCTCGACCACTGTGCCAGTAAGATAATAGATTTCGTTTATAACCATAGATCATGCGTTTTCTTGGATGATGTGTACCAAGTCACTAAATGCCTACTTGAAGCCAATCAAGATTTTCTCTCAGTCTTTGAGTAAATATATATAAAGAATGGAAGTATAAAGAGTACGCACGTTTATTGTTACTATGTAATCAGCCTTGGAGCTTCCATGTTGTACAAGGATTTTGTGCGGTCACTAAGACATCATTGACGGGTGGTTGAGTGTGAAGTTAGCACTGTAACAAATTATGGTCAAAAGTAGAGCTGACAATTACAGTTTTGAAGAAATGAAACAACATCTCAATGATCTTAAAGCCGCTCAAAACGTTCACTTTTCAGATAAATTTATCAGAATTATTAGTAACATATATTGTCAATCATATGTTAATTTACTTTGATTTAGTCTTCTAAAATAGTGCCTAGGTTGTTAGGCAACTATTCTATTTATTAGGTGTAATCTCTTTATTGAGAGGCAAGGAATATTGATTACTTTCAAGAATGTTTTTGTCTATTTGTGGTAGAACATTTTTTATATTATGTTACATCGAAGCAGAGTTCCCTTACGAATCCAAGTTTCAGGTATAGAAAATATCGCAGAATGAAAAGATCAAGCGAATGAAGGTGCTGGCCATAAAAACAAGCATCACAATTGCAGGTGTGTTTTAGTGTTTAGTATGATGGCTGTGTATTTGGGTGGTTCTGGGGGTTTGCAATACGCGTGTTTGATTTCAATATTGGAGCCAGGGGCGGACCTAGCTATTCATTAGGGGTAGCCTCCGCTACCCCTCAACTTTTCGTCGATAGTATAAAAGATTATTTTTTTAGACAGGTTTTCGTTTTTCATTACCCCTGAAAAAATATGACGTTACCCCTATCTGATTAAAGCTCAACCAATTTAAAAGTTCAACCAAAGAAAAGCCCGACCAAAGTTTAACGCCCAAACCAATTAAAACCCATTAACCATTTTGAAAAGTTATACTCGTTTGGAAATTGGAAACTAGCCAGACATCAAACAACGTTGCACCAGACACCACCACTCGACACCATTTTGAGGGTGAAGTTTTTTAATATGGTTTTGGATATGCAAATTCAAGAACATGAAAATAGATATAGTGAGGTCTCAACTAGTTTGTTAAAAAATATGTCTGGTTTAAATCCTTACAGTTCATTTTCTAAGTTTGATATACCTAAGATAGTGTCATTTTATGAAATGCGTCCAAATGATTTTAGTAAAGAAAGATGGTGTATTTCAGGTGATGATCTTACGACCTTTTATCACACTTTAAAGGAAGATGATAAATTGCAAAAGTGGGTGTAATAACGTTGCTCGTGTAATGGTGGAAACGGGAAAACACACCACTTTTCCTTTGGTTTATCGAATATTGAAACTAGCCTTGGTTTTACTGGTTGCAACCGCAATCGTTGAAAGATGCTTTTCTAAAATGAAGCTTATCAAAACGGATTTGTGCAACTAAATGAGTGATTAGTATTTGAACAATGCTTTTATTTGTGCAGTCGAAAGAGAAACGTTTAATACAGTAAAAGAAGAGGATGTAATCTCAAGTTCATGCTTTCAAAAACCGAATAGGAGAAATTTGCACCCGGTGTATTTAAAGTTATTTATTATCATGTTTCTATACATCAAGGGCGGCTATAAGGCAGGGCCGGGTGGTCGACCGATCCTAGCCCGACACCCCGATATGCCTGAATTTTTATTCTTTTTATTATATATATATATATTTTTTTAAAAAAAATACGTATTTTTAATATTTAACCCAATAACTCACCTAATTTAAAGGCCAATTTTTTTCGCCTTCGGCCTAAAAAATTTTCACGATTCTCGGAGATGTCCCTGGTTTACATTGTGTGAAATTCGGTAAAAAAAAATTTTTGAACGTTACCCCTAAAATTGATATCTAGATCCGTCACTGATTGGAGCATCTATTAGCAGTTTTTCACAGTAAGAATGAAATCATGAATATTTGGAGAATGGACGGTTTAAAGTGAAAGCATGTTTGATCACTTCAATATTGGGGCCTCGGTTAGCAGCTTTTCACAGTAGGAATCAATATTTCATGGAGGATGAACGGTTTTAAATGAACGCGCTTTATAAATGTGATTTTTGTGACAACGAAATTCTTCTACAAGAATCGATGTACACAATGGGTCGATCTAGTTGTTTTACCAAACTAAACGAGGAGATGGAGATAAGCTTCAGAACAGAATCAATAAGGCGTCACGAACCATTAAAAAGATGAGCAGCCATGCTAACCAATATGCTCATGCTATAAGGAACAGGAAGGAAAGGAAGCACTATTTTAAAGATTATAATTTTATATTAAGGAAAAATGAGTAAAATATCTATGAAGCATAACAATTATGAGATAGATATACCTTAGATCTTCATATCTTTGAACCTTAGTGATGAGTGACCAATCCAATCATTATTTTCCTATGGCCTCTTGTCTTAACGGAACTAAAATGACTCCAGAACTCCAGGTTTCATAACAAGAATCAGAGATATTGATAAAAGGAAATATTTTATTTCATAATTGTCATTCCGAAGGAAGAATTTCTTGATATTTACATCATTTTCCCCTAGAGGGGAGCTTACTCACACATACTTAGTATTACACAAAAAAAATTAAAATTTTTTCGGAGAGGATTCGATGCCTCCTTCCCTTACACTTATTACATTATATATGAGAAAAAAGGAACGTCGTGTTCTTTCTGTTACGTAAGTGCTTACGTAAATTTCTTCATCATTGACCCGTGTGGGGTCCGAATCGCGTGTATCCTCCATTATTCCGATTGAGAGGATGTCGTTTTACCTGCTTTATTCATATGCCTGCTTTACTTTAATCAATGAACCCATGTGTGGGGTCCAATTCACGTGTATCCTCTATTATTTTATCTGAGAGGATGTCGTTTTGCCTGCATTCTTCACATGCATGCTTTTTCTATTGTGCGTGTTAATTCTTGGCACAATAATTTTTTGGTGGCAGGCCCTACATCAAGCTGATTGAGGATAATTCGTTGCTTAATGGTTTCTATTGCATGCTTTTCATGCACAGGTAGGGGGGTTACACTGTAACTAACAAGTATGCAGTTTTGGCTGTAGTAGTTAATTTTCTTGAAACTTCCAACCGTAATTTGTTGAAGATTTTTTAATATTTTTAGATACCCATTAACTCTAATGGGGACCCAATTGCTGATTTCTTTTTCCTCCATGACTTTGGAAGGTTGGACATTTCTTGTTTTAGCTAAGCCGGCCTCTAGCAGATGTAAGGCGGGAAAGCTTTTTCCTTAATACCAATCTGGTAATGCAGAGGTGCATTCAATATAGATGTTGGCTTCTTTTGCCGTTGCAATATTTTTTCTGAAGGTCTTTATAGCCTTCTTCATGCCTTCTGTAAACAAGTTGATCTCTTGTAAATTAGCAGAGGGATATATGCATTTAATTAGTCCGGCAGACAATGCTAGAGAAACTAAATGAGGATCAGATCCCGGACAGAATTTATATAGACTTTTTGTTGTCTTGTCTTCTGTATATATATTTTTTACTTCAATGTCTTCTGGGCTAAGAGCCCTGGCTTTTGACCAAGCTGATTGGAATTCGTCCAAACTAATTAGATCGATTTCTTCATTCTGGATCTTTATTCTTTTTTCCATTCTTCTTTCAAATGGTGAATTTGAAAAGTTAACCGGTGAGGTTTTCTTTGTTTTTACTACAGGTATGGGAAAGACAGTAACCCTTAATGGTATTTCTTTTCTTCCGAATTTTGCAGAATATCTTGTGGCTTCTTGTTGGGCTTGTAACAAAGAGCCAAATTTTTTTGAAGGAAACTGATGTATTATGGACATATTTTGAGACAATAGCATAGTCTTCATAGATTACTCTATGGTATCCATAAAAAATGACATAGAATCTCATTTTTTGATTTCCTGAAGATGTCACATTTTGAGCATAGGTGGTTTTAATAGTTTTTGCCAAACTATCAGCCATGAACGGATTTGAGTCGTCTTTACCAGAGCCGTTTGCTTCCGGACTAGAAGATGATTGTGGCTCATCTTTTGCCTTGTGCAAGATTTTTCCCAAAGCACCAGGGATCAATGGACTTGATTTTGCTTTACCTTTAGCTATTTGTAAAGGAATACATTCTGTTTCTAGACTTTCGTCTTCCTATACAGAATTTACAGTTTTGGCGTTAAGCAATTCATTGTATAACGCGATTTGCTGTTGAACAACTTGTAATTCTATTAAAAGATTTTTTTCCTTTAGGTGTAGTGTAAAGCCCCGTTCCCGGTAACCATACTTTGGTGTTGGATTTACTCATAAACACAGTTCTAAAATCAGAGTTAATTTAAACTTTCGCGGAATAATTTAAAACTTCAAATATCACATTACAAACATTCATTTTTGTCTTAACATACAAATTATCTTTTTATAACATAACATAAAATAGTCTTGACACTTCTTCATGGATGCCAGTTTCTTTAGCTCGTGTCATGTGTCCCTCCTCAAGCCAGCTGCCTCAACCTATCTGCCTGCGCACATACTAAAAGTCAGCTATGCTGAGTGAGTTCTAGTTAATCAATTTAACATACAATACATTCCTATCCTTACTCATACGCGTCCGAAGATACGTATTCATACCTTACTTTGCTATTACTTCTTTCACACATACTTTATATACATGCATACGTACTTACATACTTTCTTTCATAAAACCCTATGGTATACCATAAGCTATTCTACATTAAATATCACAGATATTGTAAGGGTCTGGTCCCTATCATCACAGATATTATAAGGGTCTGGTCCCTAACATCACAAATATTATAAGGGTCTGGTCCCTACTACCTCGAATAACCATACATTTATCATACGTGCATATTTTACCTGTCTCATGTATATAATAATATATATATATATATATATACATGCTCATTCATACTATCATTATATAGTAATAACATCCAATACATAGTCATACACGTATCATACACTTATCAATTAAGTAAATGTATTAACTATCACATAGGAGTATGCACGCAGCCCCGAAAACATTTCAAAGAGAAATGGGGCTAGAACTCACCTGGAGTCGATTTCTCTCGCCGTTAATAGTAATTCCCTTCTTTAGTTGTGCACAGCTAACTGTTCAATACATTACGCGTGTCAATTATCTATTACCACAACTTCCTACATCTAAATTTATGAAACCCTCAACTAACGGGGGTCCGGGGGCAGCGCCCCTTCTAGCGGGGTCTAGGGGCGGAAGCCCCTAGTAGGGTCCAAGGGGCAGCGCCCCTGGCTGGGTTGAGAAAATGAATTTTATAAAATTTCGCATCAGAAAATGCATTAACAGTCCAAGGGGCAGCGCCCCTGGCTAGGGTTGAGAAAATGAATTAATGAAAAATTTTATTTTCATTAACAGTCCTTTAATAAAAATGCATCAAAAAATGAATTTTATAAAATTTCGCATGGAAGAATTTCGCTTCGCATGCATGGAATTTCGCTTCGCATGAAACTGTTTTGCTTCGCATGACTGAGCGAAGCGAAATGCCTGTTTCGCTTCTCATGGCTGAGCAAAGCGAAATGCCTGTTTTTCTTTGCTTTTACCATTTTAAAGCCATTTTACTTCGTGGCTCCTCCTCAGGACCTAATTATTTACTCTTTCTCAACTTTCGACACATTCTGACCCCATGCACCTGATCCTAAACCCATCTCTCTCATAGTCCGAACGCCACCTTTTTATCTTAAAGTGCACCGAAGAGATTATAACTTACCAAGTTTATATTTTTCTTACATTTCACAACCCGATCTATTATTATATCTGTTTGCATGCCGGTTCTAACCATAAAACTTAACCATTTAAACCGAAACCTACCTTTTGCTTCGGGTTCGAGTTCAGATCCGTACAATACGTAGATATGGACGTCATTCTTGTTGTTTGATGATGTCTACACACGAGATTCTTCCTTCTTTTTACACAGATTTGGATCCGGAATGTAGAGAGAAAGTGTGTGTGTTCTTGAGTGTGTGTATGTAACAAAATGGTGAAAAGAATGGAGAGGTTAGGCTTATATAGGGGGCCATGGGCCCCACAGCCCACTCACAATTCCAAATCCAAATATTATCCAAACACTTAACACACGACTAACTTAACGACACACAGTTAAATAACAAAACTTTCCGTCATTTATTATTTTACAAAATGTTGGATGTTACATATAGAGCCTTGATTTTTTCTTTCTGTTCTTCCATTACATTTCTTTTCTAAATGTAGGTGTGAAGATTTTTGTGAAAGAGACGCTATCTATTTATAGAAAACGATTACGTCATTTCTTACGTATTTTGAAAGTCACGTGTCTAGCTACTAGCTAGCACGTTCTTTGGTCCTTCAAGGTGTTCAATATTAAAGGAATATCTTGAAAACCACATTTGCCATCTAACGAGGCGTCCTTTTTTGTTATCTCCAGAAATTTGAGGCATCGTTTTTAATTATAAGAGAGACTTCTTCTTTTCGAAGATAAAGTTTTGGAAAACTTGTTAAGTTTTATCTTTTTAATATAGTCTGTATCGGATTTTTTCGAATCCCATAAGTAGTCCTTTTTTAATTTTCCCTATAGCGGTTTTCTAAGCTCAGCAAGCTTCGAAATGTAACTTTCTGCATAAGTTAAAACACCCAGAAATCTCTGTAGATGTTTTTTATCTTCTAAAATATCTGAAAATTTATGTAAATTTTCCAAAATATGTTTTTGTGGACAGTGAGTTCCTTGATCTATTTTAAGACCAAAAAAGTTTATCTTTGTTCTAAAAATATTTGCTTTCTTTTTTGACAAAATAATTCCATATTTTTCAATTGTTTTTAAAACTGATAAAACATGAAAATACTGATGTTCCTCAAAGTTATAGAATATTATAATATCGTCTACGTAGACGGTACAATAATCTTCTAATCCCCTTAAAGCATTTTGCATATGTCTTTGAAATATGCTAGGTGCTTGTTTTAATCCGAAAGGAACTACCTTCCATTGGTAATGACCATCTGGGCATGTAAATGCAGTTAATAGTTGAGATACTTCATCTAATAGTACTTGCTGGAAACCACTTTTGCAGTCGAAACTAGAAAATATGGTTTTTCCTCTTAAGAGGGTTAATATTTCTTGCATGCAAGGAAGATTATGGCTATCTCCATAGTTGTTGCATTAACCGCTTTATAATTTACAATCATTCGCTTTTTTCCTTTTCTTTTTCAGCTTCATTTTCAACTAGAAAAGCTGGTGACATATGAGGTGATTTACTTGGGACAATTAATTCTAGCTCATGTAACTCTTCAATTTGTTTGCTAAACTCTTCTCTGTCTTGTGGACTATATTTCATTGGTTTTACCCTGATTACAGTCTTAGGATCTATTAACTTTATTGACGCCTTCATCCAGTTTTTGGATTTTTCTAGGTCAGTAGGATTTTCTGAGAATACCTTTTCGAGTAATGCTTCTATTTTTTGATATATTTGTATTTCAAGGAAATACTTTTCGTCTGGTTTTATAACTTCTTGAGTTATATTGGTACCGGGGATTTGTTTTATTTTTGAATCTTTTTTCATTGATTCAAGAAAATCAGGTTTCCCTACCCGAAGTGCCTTAGTTATTTTCTTAATCAGAATCATTTCTTGATTAAGATGGAAAGATATTCTACATAACCATTGTGTAAAGGGTCCATACAGCTGATAGAAATTATTTCTAATGAGTAAATCTATTCGAGATTTCTGTTGATAAATGGTAGGAATAGGGAATGGTTCTCCTGAAAAGTAAACTATAAGATTTCTACAAACCTTATTTAGTTTAATAATTTCTTCATTAGTAATTGTTACTTTAATGTCTTTAGATGCGTTTAACATATTTACTTGCTAAGC